>NC_141539.1:74802500-75077500 GCF_021556685.1 Rattus norvegicus | reverse complement strand
ATGGGAAGTGAGGGTACCTATTCAAAGCCAAAACAGTACAAGAATCAATAAATCCAAACACTATCCCCCACCTATTAGTCTGAGGTCATAAGGAGTCATCTGCCAATCCTTGGTAGCCAAAAGGACTTTTTAAAATTAGACATGTGTGGAGATGGGAAAAAATCCTAAGGCATGAGCAAGGTCTGATTCTGGATATGGACCCTGGAGGGATGGCCCTTTCAGAGAAAGACTAGGTTGGGTAAAATCCCACCGGGAGAATGAGGTAGCAAGAGGGCTAATTGGGTGTTAGCTAACAGTGTTGCTTCCTTACTTGGATATTGCTAGCCTTAAACTTATTTTTTTTTTTTGAACAGGTTTGGGGCTAGAATTCCTATGATCTATGGGTCAAGGTCCCTGCTCTAAACCTGTTAGGTTGTTTCTATAGTTACATTTTAGAAACAAACTCAAGTTTTTCTGAAGAAACTCATCTTAAAATCAGTTCTTATATGAGTCACTTATACAAAATTCTAATAAGCATAAGGTTGCAATAAGAAAATCATTAGACATCCGAAAATATTCATTTCAAGAATAGTGATATTTCTAAATGGAAACAAAATGTATGTAATACGTTTGCACACACAGGGTATACCAAATGAGCATTCTGAAAACATGTATGAATAAAATTAAAACAAGAGCAAGAATTGCAAACAACTTTATCGTAAAATAAGCTGAAAATTTTGGGTTGCTATCCTGACACAATACAAAGATAAGATCCCCACCTCTGGCTTTTGTGGAAAGAACAATCCAAGAAGGATAGCAAAAAGAATAGCAATCCTCGATATAGTTCATAAGTCCTTCGGTGCTTAGGTCTGGGAAGTATGTTCCTCGGAGTACTTTTGCTCCTCAAATTGTATCTAGAAATGATTTCATAACACTTCTTTTCTTTTGCAAATGAGTTGCAGTTTTATACTTGTGGAAATTTTGACACCGAAGATTCTAAAAAAAAAAAAAAACCTAATACCCTTGAGAATGGTGTAACTAATTAATAAAATGCTTTTTGCAGACAAGATAAATGCGGAAGAATTCACTTCATGAATATGACACTGAGATAAACACATCAGAGAAATATGATTTCAGAGGTTGCATCCTGTAACAAGCTGAACACTTCACACTGTTTATAGACCTTCTAAGAAGTTAAACTATGCATAATTGACACTCTTTATGTTGTGTTAGCAGCAAATACTGTAGGACACATGTTAAGTATCAAAATATGATTATAAAGGTGGGAGACTATGTCGGTTAAGGCCAAGAAATATCTTCCATTTCCCCCATATTTCCTATCAAACAATAATTATATCACTGCCCATCTTGCTACTGAATAATGGTAAGTGGTAATATTCTTATAATAATTCATTTTAGAATTCCTTACTCCAAAGATGTGTGCTTCTCCAAAATAATTTGACAAATACTCTGGTAAGTTTGACAGCGTAAAACAGGCTTTTCTTGTTTTTCTCCTCAGTTTTTGGATGTGCTTTTTCCAGATGCTACCCAGAAACTACCTGAAAATAGCAAACCCAGTTCAAATTTTATCCTGACCCCATGAATGCCGTGTAACATTAGATCCCTTAAACCATACAGCCAAATGACAATGGAGCCATTCCTCTCTATGTGGGACTTTCTCTTTGAGGGGCATAGCAGAACTGGCTTGAGGAATTTTAGAAAAGGCAAAAGCACAGAGGCTGTTCTTGTAGCCGGAGGCAAACCACATCAGGATAGTCCATTGGAGATGAAGAAATGAGAGGGAGGTCTTGAGATGATCAAGACTGTATGGTTTGGGCATAACAGAGCACAGCTGACTGTGAAGTTCCCAACCCTAGGTGATACATTTATAACACAGCCCCAACACCTGAAGCTCAGCCAACATCATGGACCAACATCATGGACTAACATCATGGAAGAAGGGGTGGAAAGAGATTAAGAGCTAGAGGTAGCAATGAATAGCTTAGTAAGGGCACCAGTGGAAGGGGAAGCCCTTGGTCCTGCTAAGACTGGACCCCCAGTGAACGTGATTGTTGGGGGGAGAGCGGTAATGGAGGGAGGATGGGAAGGGGAACACCCATATAGAGGGGGAGGGATTTGGGGGATGTTGGCCCAGAAACCGGGAAAGGGAATAACAATTGAAATGTAAATAAGAAATACCCAAGTTAATAAAGATGGGGAAAAAAAAAAGAGCTCGAGGACCAGGAGTTTATATCTTCTTTATGTGGCAGGGAAGTTGCACCCACAACATCTCAACAATGTGGTTGCCTAAACAAACAATCACAGCACCAGTTGATCCAAACACGGATGGGGAAGCTCCACAAAGCTGTATCATTGGATGAAAGTTACATCATTGTGGCCAAGCAACCAATAGCTACGAGACAGGGAGAATTAGTCTTCTCTAGGGATGAGCTCCCTTGATACATTATTCAATGCCAACTGGTCAGTCCAAGTCACATGCACATGTTACTAAATAGACTCGGCAGGCTGTAATGTTCACATACAGTGAACAGAGAAGAGTTGAGAGGAAGGGTAGATATGATGCAAATAGAGTTCTCATGCATTACATCCTCAATAAAGTAAAACAAAACATGATAAAGAGACTATGTGACTTCCACCGCATCATTGTAGCACTCTGTGTGCATAGAAAGTTAGAGGAGCTTGTCTCGGGCCCTACTGTCAGTTCAGACTTGGCTGCTAGAAACTCAGACTAAACACTAAAGATAAGGGAAAGAGAAATGCAAAGTTTCACGTAGATGGAAGAGATGTGAAGTGAAAGTTTTGAGTGGATGTCTCTCGAAGGCGACTTACAGAATTCCACAGAGGGTGGCTGGCTCCGGGAGACTCTGAGAGGCAGCATGGAGTGTGTACAGTTCAGGGGTGGATCCTTCTCATGCTCTAGCTTCCCTGAAGATTTGGAAATCTAGCACCACAGTGATGATCCTGATGAGATCTTACTCCCAAGTGTCTTAGTTTCTTTGACTGGGAAGAGACACTGTGACCAAGGTAACTTGTAAAAGAAAGATGTATTGGAGGATTACAGTTCCAAAGGGTTGGAGTCCATGACCATCATGGTGGGGAGCACAACATCAGGTAAGCAGGCATGGTGCTGGAGGACCTTTTCAGCAAGTAGGAGGCAGAGAGAGAGGGAGAGAGGGAGGGAGAGAGGGAGAGAGGGAGAGAGAGAGAGAGAGAGAGAGAGAGAGAGAGAGAGAGAGAGAGAGAGCGCTAACTGGGATGGCAGATGGCATCTTAAAGCTTGCATTAAATGACACATCTCCTTTAAGAAGGTCATATGTCTTAATTCTTGTCAGGAATTTCTACCAATGAGAGACCATGTATTTAAATAATAATATATTAATGATATTAAAATAATAATACATAATGTATATCTTTAAAGATCCATTATTTTTTGCATATGAGTGTTTTGCGTGCATCCATATATATGCACCTGATACCTTCAAGGGCCAGAAGGGAGCAATGGGTTCCCTGGATCTGGAATTATAGATGGTTATGCACTGCCATGTAGGTGCTGGGAACTAATCCTTTGCCAAGAGTAACAAGTGGCTCTTTACCAGCGAAGCATCTTCCAGCCTGTGAGAAATAATCATGCTGAGGGAGTAGCTGATGCTTTTCTTGTAAAGTAGATTTATTCTGGAATTTATTGTGTACTTGAATGAGACTTGCATTTTTTTTTTTTTTTTTTTTTTTTTTTTGCATTCTGGTGGACCTCTGACACTTACGAAAGTGAATACATGAAGCGTTTGGGGTCAGAGAAACTCATCTGCATAGGTGCCAAGAGAGTGACCTTAATTCCATGAAAGACCAGTTTGTCGTCATAGCTTGCTGTTTGTCATTATGGTGGCCACTGATTGCCTGAGATCACAGCTCTGTAATTAGTATGGGTTTTATGGTAAGAGAGTTCTTGGTCAAACAAGTTTGAAAAAAGTTATGAGTCATAAGTAAATTTATACATCTTTTTATCTCCATGTATAGTTTCCTGTTTTTCTCCTGCATATTTTTATCCCCTTGGCCCCCTTCTATTTTTGGAGACGAGAGTTTTTCTGTGTAGCCTTGACTCTTCTGGAACTCGCTCTGTAGGCCAGGCTGGCCTCATGGAGATCCGCTTGCCTCTGCCGCCTTAGTGCTGGGATTATTCCCTGGCCAATAATTAGATATCAGACAGTTGTGAGCTGCCATGTGGGGGCTAGGAATTGAACTTAGGTCCTCTGGAAGAGCGGCTACTGCTCTTAACCACTGAAATATCTCGTTGGCCCTAACATTTTGATTTTTAATTTATGAACATGACAAAAACTGGCTTCATCTTGTTTTGCTCTATCTGCCTTGGGGTAGCACTGTCTCACAACTTGCCTACAGGCCAGTCTGATGGAGGAATTCTTTAACCAAAGTTCCCTCTTCCCAGGTGATCGGAGCTTGTGTGAAACTGATTGAAAAACTAAGCAAAAATAAACCAAACAGCAACAGCAACAACAACTGAAAGGGCAACATGAACCCCACTTGTCTTCATTTAAGAGCCTCACTTGTCTCCATTTAAGAACCCCACTTGTTTCCATTTAAGGACCAGGCCTGATTTCAAAAAAAGCCTTAAGACACTGGCTCCAGAAGCAGACTAAGAAACTAGCCCATATGTGATCCACTACAGCAGCAGATCCTGAGGTCCAGGAAGAAGACAATAAAGTCCCCCACCTGAGGAAGAGTAGCAACAGTGTGACGATAGCCACATGGATGGGAGATCTTATCTCAGGATAGGCCTTTGTGTGCTGGCAGCCCATCCTGTGATTAACCTTCATCATGAAGGAATGCAGCCCATGGGGCATCCTGGCACCCAACAATGAGGTTTTAGATTGCCTAACCCTAACATAGTAGCCAATCAAAACTGTACTAATGTCAGGGCCTTGGGTCCTACCAATCACATTACTGATTACCTAATCCTTCTAGAGAGACCTCCCGGTTCCCAATAAGAAGGCCTTCGTGCCTTTGTCTGGGGTCGCCACCTTGGTGCAGTGGTGACCCATGCGTGCTGGTTGTTTCAGCAGAGTAAATGCTTTTTGTTCTTGACACTGTCTGAGTCTGGAGGTCTTCCTTCAGTGACTCCTGAACCCCAACTCAACAGCAACACCCTAACTAACGAGCACGGGCATAATTATAGATAGTTTGTTAAGAAACTGCATATATGCAATGGAGGCATAACAAATTACAGATAATCTATAACAAATTATAATTTGTTAAGGGATTGCATACAAAACAAAAAACAAAACCAAAATAAACCAAACAACAACATCAACACCCTTACCAACCAACACGGCGTAACTATAGATAATTTGTTAAGAGATTGTATATGGCAAATCATTATAGAATTAATAATAACCTTAAAACACTTCACAGGAAAGTACGAAGTGCTCAGAGAGGGGAACGGGAGGGGAGGAAGACCAAACGCTGGTAACCAGGATGGCAGCCTTACGTGTATTAGCTGTACAAGGGAAATACACCAGCCACCATGGAATACACTGTAATCTTATCCCACTGTCCTTCACATCAGTGACACAGGGGCCTTTCCAGGGCTCAGTACCCCACTGTGTCCCTCAACACCTTCACTCTCCACCTGCTAACGACCCCCACAAAGAGTTTGAAGACAATATTGACTTGTGCTTGTGTCGGAGCACAAGGTCCTGTGTTTCTAGGACACATTACTGCCTATTGTAAGCTGTGTAGAGTCCATGGATATAGTGAAGCACTCTTTACCTTGTCATGTAAGACCATCCTAGAAGCTATCCCTATACCAATTTCTACACATTCTACACTCCCTCACCTTCTTGGCCACATGTATAGAAGAGAAGGTTTGCAGGGAGGAAGTTGTCTGTGATCCTCTGGGCCATACACTGTCTTCCAGGCTTCTCTGACTGTTTCACTGCCAGGCACACCTTTCTTGGTCTTCTCTGGCTGTATACCTCATTCTCTCTCTTTCAAAATGACTTAAGTTTTGTCTGTCTTTTGAAGTCCTTCCCAGTCCGTGCTCACTGAAGAAAACTTTCTCTGAGTTGTGTGTGTGTGTGTGTGTGTGTGTGTGTGTGTGTGTGTGTGTGTGGTGTTGCATATGCTGTAAGAGAGAGCATGTAGTAATACCTTTTCCTCCCCTTTACAGCACTTACGCCTGACACCCGGAACAACACCCGGAAACACCAGGGGAAAAAGAGAAAAACAAGCAAATAAACAAAACACATTTAGTCAGTTTTCTCTGACATGGTAGACTTCAGAAATGCAAACCCAAGGAAACAGGCAAAACTTTTTGCATTGGTTAAATGAGAAGTGGTCACTTGTTCAGATTAATATGATTAGACAAAAAGGGATATAATCTCATGGTAGCAAACTGGGGGGAATTTAACAGGGCTGGTCCACTCAGACTCTTGGTGAGACTCCCGTGTTAACATTCTTCCCCTCTGGGCCTAAGGCTGAACGCCTGCTCACAAGTCTTTAAAAACAGTCAGTCACAGGCTTCTGATGCTGTGGTTACCTGCTCTCCTGCCAACGTGCTGTATTCCGGGCACCATCCTGAACCCTGGTAGGGCTTTTATCACTCAGTGGTGTGTCCTGCCCACGGTGTCAAGCCTCCCTACCTACACGGCAGCCCAGCCATTTTAAGCTATCGGCTTCAGAAGTGAAACGCTACAGCTCACGACGCCACTTTCTTCAGATTGTAGTGTCGTCTTCCAGAAAACTAACAAAAATTCGCCAAACTCCCTATAAAGCGCAACTCTCTGACATAAGCACGGATTTAAAAACAAAATGGCATTTAAAAAATTGTTGATGTGTTCTGGAATTTGGGAGACTCACAGTCAGTCACCACTAGATGGCGGTAGTGATTTTAGTCTGGGAGAATTTAAAGCGTTTCCTTTTCTTGCCTAGCCCTGGCTATTGTTAGTCATGTACCAACCAGATTGTCCATGTCTCCAAGTAGATTGGTCTTCACAGTCGTATGGAAAGGTAGTCTCTATCTTTATTTTAAAATTCCTATCCTTGAAAAAGGTAAAACGAAAGGAAAGCGGATATAACTAGTGCGTAATGAAGTATAGTAAATACACCCTTAGACTCAGGACAAACTTCTACACAATTTCATTGTACATTGGCATGATTAGTGGCTGATGAAATATACAGCATGCTGGTGTTTTATAGCCCCTTATAGATTCCATTGTCCCCCCCAGCATCCCCCCCCCCCCGTCTCCAGCAGCTCCCAACGTGTTTATAACATGCCTGTGCTTTAGACGTCGAGTACAAACACATTTGCTTTCACTGATTTCTGTTTTGAAAAGCCCTGCTTTTGTATTTTTCCCCCCAAAGGGTAAACTTGAAACTCAAAAGAAGGGGAACACACACGGAACTGCGAATATCGCTTCACGAAGGGCACAATCAATATCATTGCAGTCGGCTAGAAAGTAAAGCCCTTCACCTCTCTCACTTTCTTTCTTTTCTCCCTTTCTCTTTGGTAAATGTTGTTACGTTTCTATAACTGTAGCAGAAATGTTAGAATTATCATAAATGAGCCTTTGCGCACGCTGTTATTTCATCTTCTGTAAAAAAAAAATTCAATCATATTCTTAATGTTTCTGTCTCCAAGCCAACTGTTTAATGCTCAAGGCTTTATTGCAGACTGCAGCTCAGACTATTCATTTATGCTAACAGTACAGCTTGAACAATACTGTAAATTAAAGAAAATGTAATTTTAGGATTTGTCTTATAATTTACCATTTTCAAAAAGCACTCTCTGGAGAAATTAATAGCTTAAATATTACTGGAATAATGAGGATCAAGTTTGAGGAAAATATAGCTTGAAAGTCTATTACTGAAAGTGACGGAAATAGGCATTTTTGTATTGCTATCTGAGCAAACATAATACCATACCATTTATCTCTAATTATCCCCAAGAAAATGCATGAGAAGCACTGAAAAAAAAAAAAACAAAGAGTAAAGACTTCAATGGATCTGTTATTCTATTGCTTTCCCTCACCTACTATTTCTGTTATTATAAATATTAACAAAAATCAGCAAATAGGGGGAGACAGAGAAAACAGAAGGCTGACGTATTCTTTGGGTCAACAAAGAACTGTATGCAGCATATCAAAAATCTTGGGCCTATTATTCTGGGAAAATATTCTTACAGATAATCCAAATGTTCATTTTCAAATTCGTTTATGTTCAATGAAGTGTGTGATGTTTTTCTATTCAAGTTAAAGAAAGCCAGATTGAGAGTTTATCTAAATTCGGCTAATTATGTTTGGTCAAGTATTGTCCCTGGCACAAATATTCCCCAGATCTTAAAAATTTTGTACTTTTAACAGGCTGCAGCTACAGGGGCCATTGGCTATGAAAAAGGAAATTTTAATTGCCCAAGTATACACAACAAGAAGACCTTTATAATTTGTGTTGTTTCTTCCTGTCCAAAGAAATGGGGTTTATTCAACACCTGCATCTTAGAAAGGTAAAATAGGGGCAGGCATGGAGTAGTTCAGTGTTAGCTGTCGTCGGCATTCAGCTTGATAAAGTTTGGAGCTTTGTGTGAATGACAGGTGTCTTCTGACAGACGCTTGTGCATCTCATGGCACAGCCGTCATTTTAGCTGGACAGTGCTACCATCACCCAAGTCATTTTAACATCATACCACAAGGAACCGACACAGCACCTTGTTTCCTTTATACCCATGATCTGGAATCACTGAAGCCTCTCTCACCATTGTCTCTCTCAACTTGTGAGCAAGGTTTCCCTCCTTTATAAACGCCCGCTCAGGGGACAGAAAAGCAGCAGGTGGAATTTTATAGCTCTTCTTGCCAGTTTGCATGATTCATTAAGTGTGCGAGAGCCAGGTGCCTGGATCAATATAGTTACGTCATCTTTACCTGGAAGCTAATTACTTCACACACCCACTATATAAAAAAAAATGTAACAATAAAGCTACGTTCACGACTTTCTTCTTTCAGAGCAATTCTATATTCCCTGAAAAATCTAAACTACATCCGGACTAGTGTTACTTCAAGTGTTACCTTTCTCTTTATAGAACTCCTTACCTTGAAAAGAAAAATTAATTATATTGCAAAGAGAAAGTTTCTCAGGTATTCAGCAGATACCTTCAGGACAAGGAAGCTGGCAGCCATTAGCTCCCTGCTAACAGATAGCAGCGGCTCACCGGAAATCCGTCTAAGCCATACTTACCACATACATTTGTCTCAAGACGATTCGAACCCTCACAGATTCCACGAATAAAAGTGGGCGTGAGTGACTTTTCTTGTGTGTGAACCATGAATGTAAGTAAAAGCATCAGTAAAAGTTCCATCAACCACAGCACACAGGGATGACTTTTTAATTTTGTAATTAGTTAGCTTTGAAAATGAGTTTGCCTAACTTCCGGCTGTTTAGAGGATTTAGGGATAGAAGAGGAAGCCTTGGAGCCCCAGAGGGCGCGAGCTGGAATCCAACGCAGGTTGCCACAGAGAGTTAGTTAGAGTTAGCTTTGTGAAATGAGCTGGTCTCGGTCCAGTGGACAGATGTCTGTATTGCAAAATGCTCTAATTGGCAGCCCGAGCAGCAGAGCCAAGAATTGAATGGACCTGTAATCTGAACCCTTGTCTCACTTTTAAGAGGAGCAGACAGAGGTTCACATCTAAAGGAAGCGTGGAACTTTCTGGTGGCGATCGCACACGAGTTTTACAGATAACCAGAGAACTTGGAGCTTTAAAGGCACCAGTCTGACTTTTCAATATATGTAAGCACTTTAAATAAAAACTTTCCAGGTTGAAGCATGTTTATTACTTTTCGCTATCAATTTATTATCACAAAATTTCATATAATTAAAGAAAAACCTAGAGCTAGACAGCAATGTGGTAAAAACAGATTCATATTGTGTGCAGGAAATATTGCAATAAGAAGAGGCTTCAGAATAGACATGAACCCCATTCCTAGTACAGCATGAAGAAGTGGAGATTTACAGTCTAGGAGTCAGGTAGGGTTAGTGGAGGGAAAATTACCCACAAGAGACACCAGGGGCAGGGGAGATTCTGAATAACTTGACAGATTTTTGTTGAAGTGGGGTGGGGTGGAAGTGATTTTACATTAGTTGGGGTCTGGAGGACATTGGCATAGCTATTTCCTCTAAATCAAGAGAAAACATTCTATGTTGGCAGGAATCTATAACAAGAGAGGATGCTCTAAAGGGAGTAAAACATTCCACCCTGTAGGGAAGCTCTTTAAACATAGGAAGTAAACAACTCAAAAGCATTAGGAAGTAACTGAAACTGACCAGATTTACTAGGCCCTTCCCTCTCCAAGTGTGTATAAGCGATAAGTACTCTGAGAGATAATCAGACAAGCTGAGATGCATGGAAGAAGCAGACGTCGGCTGAGCAGCCTAGAGGAGGCATCCTCTAACCTGTTGAGCTACCTTCATGGTGTTCCAGGAACTCACGTGTACAATGACTTCGAGTTACAGCTTACATGAGCTGTCATCCATGCCTACATAGGTTTTTGTGACAGAGCTGTCTTTTTAGCAATTTCTGTCCCTAAATAACCCCTCAACCATACTCCTATAAGTAAACCCAACGTTGGTGTACAGGTTGGACAAATCGGTAGCATCCTGACTTTGCATTTGCTGTCAATCCCCTGTCTATGGTGAGCAGACATTTGTTTACATTATCCCAGGAGTAGTGTCACATGATAAGAGAAGAACTGGTCATTTTCTCAGGTGTCCAAAGAGATGAGGATTTTTTTTTGTCTTTAAAAATATTTTAATTAGTTCATTGAGAATTTTGTACAACATACTTTGATAATTTTCACCCTTTCTCCAAGTCTTCTAAGATCCACCCCACCTCTCTTACCCATGCACCTTTGTGTCCTTTTAATTTTTTTAAAATTAAATACATCAAGACAAAATTATATTACCCCGATAGCCTTCACTGGAGCATGGTTAATTTCTGAAAGTTAATGCTCTTAGAGAACGCTGACTCTTTCTCTTCCCGCAGCTAACAGTTGCCAACACCTCTCTAGCTAGGGATGTGGTGTTGTGCCCAACTCTCCTGTCCAACTCTCCAAGACAGAATTTGGTCTGTCCTGGACTTGCACAGGTCTTGGGCATGCTGTGACAACCATTGTGAGTTCGTAAATGCAGCTTACCCTGCTGCATTTGTATTTCCTTGTAGTAATCCACCACTTCTGGGTCTTGCACTCATTCTGCCCTCTCTTCTACCACAATCTCTGAGTCTTGGGAGGGGAACTGCACTGTGTATGTTCCATTTAGAGATAGATGAACACTCTGTAGTCTCTTATTCTCTGTACCTTGGACAATTGTGGGTCTCTGTGTTTATCTCCATCTAAGGCAAACAAAAGTTTATTTGATGAGGGCTTAATTGATGTAGTTTCTATGGGTATAGCAATAAGTTATTTGAAGTCAGTTTAATTCTATGTCAATTTAGCATAGGAATAGTAGTAGGTTCTCTCTTTGGGCCTCTCTGTCTATCTATAGTTTTCTTTCCTTTTTTAAAAATCAATAATGATGCCAGGTATGGGTTTTATCTTTCAGAGTATGACTTGAATCCAATCAGGAAGTGGTTGATGATTTCTATGATGCTTGTGTCACATGATACACCAGTGGGAGTGTCTTGCTGGGCAGTCATTATTGTATTTCGCAAAGTTCACAGCTTTCATTTGCTTTAAGAAGAGAAGACTGCAGGGTTGGGGATTTAGCTCAGTGGTAGAGTGCTTGCCTAGCAAGCACAAGGCCCTGGGTTCGGTCCCCAGCTCTGGAAAAAAAAGAAAAGAAAAAAAAAAAAAGAAGAGAAGACTTCTTAGACATTTTTACCAGTTTAGCTGTGTGGTGTCTTGCATAAAAGTTATCTCTAGTATCCACAACACACATTCAGTATTAGTCTGTCTTGAAGTTTCCTCTTCCAATGAAATTAGTTTACAACTACTCAATTTAGCCTCAGGCAGATTCTTAGGACAAATTGAAGCTTATGCAAATTTTAACCAAGGAGGAACCCAGGTTCTATCTAAAGTAGGCAAATGAACTTGATAGTGTCAACCATGTGGTTCTGGCTTTGAGTCATGAAGGGGTTGTGAAATCTTCCTCCATGGTTAAAGAAAGCTATGGAGACCTGGCATGTAGTGGGGCAGGGGGGAGAGGGAGTCCCTTTATGGATGTTCAAAGAGGTCATTTCCCTGATTGGATTACTTGTACCCTGCTATTACCCTCTGGGTTTCCAACATCCCTATCTTGGCAATGGCCCTATGTTACTTTCCTGGTTTCTGTGCTTACTACAGGGTATGCATTGACATCTGAAGATGTGAAGTTAAGAGCTTCCAATTAGTGAAAACATTTAAAATTTGTTACTTCTCTCAACATTATCTTTTCTGGTTCCATCCATTTACTTTCAAAATTCACAATTTCATTTTTCTTTACTGAGGAATACTATTTATTACATAGTGTACATGTAACACATTTTCACTTTCCACTTATCAGTTATAGGACATTTAGCTCTTTTTTTCCTTTTACATTTGCTAGCTATTTTAAATCTGTGGAGAATGATGGCAAACCCCTTAGGCATATGCCAAGGAGTGGTGTAGTTGGGTCATATGGTAGATTTATTTATAGCCCTTTGAGAATTCTCCACACATTTCCGTAGAAGCCGCACCAGTTTCAATCCTCCCAACAGTGAAGTTCCTTCATCCTCCAGCATTTACTGTTGCGTGTTCCATTGACCTTTGCCATTCTGACTTAGGGTGAGATGAAATCTCAGAGTTGTTTTCAGTTGCATTTACATAGTTGCTAAGAAAAATGAATATTAAAAAAATTTTTCCTAGCCATTCTTTTCTCCTCTTTTGAGAACTTTGTATTTGGATCCCAGGCCCATTTTTTGAATGGGACTTTTTGGTTTTTTTCTTGTTGCTTTTTGAGGTTTTTATTCTTTATATATTCTGGATATTAAAGTTCTGTCAGATGTATAGCTGTCAAAGATTCTCTCCTATTCTGTGGGCTTCCTCTTCACATGGTTGATTGTTTCTTTCGCTGTGCAGATGCTTTTTAGTTTTCTGATGTCCCATTTGACAGTTGCCTACCTCAATTCTTGAGTAAATGGAGTCCTATTCAGGAAATTCTATCCTACACCCCATCAGACAAGGCACAGCCTATGTTTTCTTCTAGCAGTTTTAGTGTTTCACAGTTAGGACTTTGATTTATTTGGAGTTAATTTTTGTGTAAGGTGATCATATGGATCTGATTTCATTCTTCTTCATGGGACATCCATTTTCACAGCGCCACTTGTTAAAGATGCTTTCTTCTTTCCAGTGTATGTTTTTGGCATTTTGGTCAAATATTAAGTAGCTGAAATTATGTGTGCTCAGTTTTGGTCTTAAATTTTGTTCCACTGATCTACATATCTGTTTTTGTGCTGATATCATATTTTTTTGCTATGGTCATGTAATGTACTTAAGATCTAAAATGACAATATTTCCATTTTTTTTTACTTTTTATTTTTGCTAAGGATTGGTATAGCTCTCCAGGTTCTTTTTCATTCTATACAAATTTTAGGATTTTTTTTCCATGTCTGGAAAGAATGAAATGAGGGTTTTGATTAGAATTGCTTTGGACCTATAAATAACATTTGGTAAAATGATCATTTTTAGAGTGTTAATTCTGCTTGGCCTTAGGGCATGCCTTTAATCCCAACACTCAGGAGGCAGAGGCAGGCAGGTATACAGGGGGTTGTGGGGGAGGAGGGAGAGAGCATTTCAGGACAATCAATGCTAGACAGACAAACTCTGTCTTGAAAAACCAACCAACCAATAAACAACAACAACAAAATAAAATAAAAAAGAATGCTGCTTTTACCAATCTATGAGCATGAGATGCCTTTCCATTTTCAAGTGTCTTTCTTTATCTCTTTTTTTTTTCCCAGAAATTTAAAGTTTTGATTGTAGAGGTCCTCATTTCTCTGGTAAGGTTTATTCCTAGATTTTTTTGAGGCCATTTTGAATAGGAATGCATTCATGATCACCTTCTCTCTATGTTCACTGTTGGTATTTAAGTAAAAGCTACTGATCTGTGCAAATTGATTCTGACACGATAAAACTTCTAGAAGAAAACAGGCAGTGCCTTACATGATATAGGTGTAGGAAAGGACTTTCTGAATAGCACTTTATTTCCCTAAGAATTAAGAGCAACAATTGTGTCCCACCAGATCACTGAATTTGCTTATCACTTCTAAGAGTTTCTTGGTAGAATTTTAGGATTTCTCATATATAGTATCACGTCATCTGCAAATAGCTATAGTTTGACTTACTTTTTCCTATTTGTATCCTTTTCCTTTTCTTCTCTTGCCTTATTGTTTCAGCTAGTAATTCCAGCGTTAAGTTGACAATGGGTGAGGGTAATGGACTTTTCTGTAATGTCCCTAACTTTAGTTGGATTGCTTCAAGCTTTTCTCCATTTAGAATCATGTTGCCTGTGGGTCCTGTCACCCCCCTCTGCCCCCCCCACCCGAGCTGAGGACCGAACCCGGGGCCTTGAGCTTGCCTGTGCCTGAGCTAAATCCCCAACCACCCATGGGTTTCCTTTATATGGCTTTTATTATGTTGAAGTATGTTCCATCTAGCTCTATATTCTCTCTGAGACTTTTTTCATGAGGGATTGGATATATGTATGTGTTTGTAGTGCTATGTCCTGTTCCCAGTCTGTCTGTACAATAAATTTGTCCTTGGTAAGCGCTTTTTGTCTCTTTGCATGCTAAATCGGTCTGTGTGCACCTGTGGTGGTAGCAGTAGTGGCCCGTGTGCCCACCACCACTCAGCGGTGGCAGCGCCCCTCCCTGAGCCCATGGCATGGTGGTGGCAGTGACAGTTTGGAACCATACAGTGCCTCAGTCTGTGTCGGAAGCTGTGTTGTGGTGACTTTGGTTTTGACTGTTCACATGCTAAATTTGTGTGTGGTTTACCCAGCGGCTTGTGTTGTTGCCATGGTAATCCTTCCAGGTCTGAGCCATGCTGTGGTGACTTGGGTTTTGAACATCTGTGCAGCACTGCGGGTTGTGCCTTTCTCTGTTCACAAATTCTGAGTGATGCCACATCAGTCTTAAATATGAGCGCCACCTTCTAGTTGGTTCTTGTTTCTGCCTGTGTCGTTCTTTGTTCACAAATTCTGAGTGGTGCCACATTTGTAATTCTGTTCTGGAAAAAGGCCTTGAATTTATGTCCATGGTTGTGGTTAGGGAATATATATCTGCGAGTGGGTGGCCATGGTGCAGCCAGGAGATGTTCTGAGTCTCGCTTTAAGGTGGGCATGGGCTCAGGGAGCTGAGGGTATCCACGGATCTGGGGGAAAGGCCTTGAATTTGTATCTATGGCCAGTTGTGGTTAGGAGGATGTGTCTGGGAGCCATGGCCATGGCAGGTCCAGGAGAGTACAGAGTCTTGGTTTGGGGCAGGTGGAGGCTCAGAGATGGCCACCAATTTGGTTCTTCTCTTGTGTTTGAGCGCCACCTATGGGTTGTTTCTAGTTTCGGCCTGATAGGAAAAGTCAGACTTAGGTTCTGTGTGTCTCACAGAGAGGCTTTTTTTTTTTTTTTTTTTTTTTTTTTTTTTTTTTTTTTTTTTTTTTTTTTTTTTAAATGAGTGCAATGAGTGCCACATTCTGATCGTTTCTGCCCTATAGAGAAGAAGGGTTACAGTTGTGTTTTTATATGTTGTATTTGTGTTTCTCATTATGAGGTGACTTTGAGGAGGTGACTTTGACGGACATATTAACATGGGACAGGCACCCCCAACCCCTTTAGAATTGCTCCTCGGTCATTTTAAGGATACTAAAACTAGGAGAGAGAATCTCTTGCCCATTATTTAAAAAGTAAATTGACTACATTCTGCAGGTCAGAATGATTCACTTTCAATACCAGCTGATCCCCAGAAGGATCCTTTGACTTGGGACTGGTTCAAGGAATGGAAAAAGTCATTTTTAAACCCAAATTTGGCTACCTGGACCAAATACCTCATGTGGTGGTTTGGCGAGACCTCCTAGAGGACCCACTCTCTTGGCTTAAACCTTTTCTCCCCAGACAACAAGTAGAAATTTTTGCCTTGGCCTCCAAAAAGCCCAAGGATACGAAGGAAGAGACACCGGGCTATCCTTCTGAACCGGAGGAGGATGTTATCTCTCCGCCCCCACCTTATTTCACCCCTAAGACAGAACAGTAACTACCACAGGCAGCTCTGCAGCCCCATCACAGGTGCGGGGACGGCGAGACTGAGTCTGTCTCCTGTCCTTGTGTGCAGCTGGTCCGGTATAAGACCAAGGGAACCAACCTTATCGCTGTACGCCCTTTACCACTAGTGACCTTTATTGTCAACAAGTTTACAGGTTCCCGTCACTGAATCAGAGAGGGAGCTGGTTCCAGACCCCACAGGGAAGCCCCGCCATAACCAAGTAGCCATTGAGGGTTGCTTTCCCCTGACTCACCAAGACCGGAACTTTAGCTCTGCTGAAGGGTACTGTCTCAAAGTGTCTGAAAGACAGCCCACCAATCTGGCCAAAATGTATGACCTTAGGCAGGGAGGGAGGTTAGGTGAAAAGAATCGGAGGGAGTTAATGATGGTAGTGGCAGAAGAGAAGCAGATGAGAGGACGGAGGCAACAGACAAAGGTCCAGCTGGCAGCCATGGCCAAACCAGAAGACCGAGGAGAGGCCTAAACCAGATGGCATCCAAAGAAAGAAGATAACTTTTCAGCTGCTCAGCTGCCCTGCTGCCTGACCCAGACCTCAATGGGCCTCTCTATGACTGCTCTGACATTTTGGCCCACATCCATGGGACCAGACATTCAGGATTCTCCCTTGATGGATGCAGAGGTAACGTGGTTCATCAATGACAACGGCCTCATTCGGATGGACAGGGGTACGCTGGAGCAGTGGTGGTCTCAAACACCGAGATCATATATGGGCGGGACCACTCCTGGCAGGAATGTCAGCCCAGAAAGCTGAAGAGGTAGCTCTGACCAAGGCGTTAGAGCTGAAAAAAAAAAAAAAAAAGACAAGAGAAAGATAGTCAGTGTGCCTTTGCTAACACCCACTCTTATCCATGGGGCTGTTTATGGGGAGAGAGGCCTTCTGATGACAGAGAGAGAGAGAGAGAGAGAGAGAGAGAGAGAGAGAGAGAGAGAGAGAGAGAGAGAATCCTTTTCCTACCAAGGGCTGTATGGGGACCTAAAACTCTGGCCATCATTCACTGTCCAGGGCATCAAAAGGAAAGACAATCCATCTCAGAGGGCAGCAACAAGACAGATGAAACAGCCCGGTGGGTGACCCTAGAAATTGGACCTCTCATATCCTTGACTTCCCTAGACCCAGGAGACCCCGCACTTTCCGATCAGCCTAATTATACTACAGAAGATACGACCTGGGTCAGAAACCTGCCTATGTCCCAGTGTCTTAAGAGATGGTAAAGGACAGTAGTCTGTAGACTAATTGTACCAGAGAAAATAGGTCTACACATACTGAAAAAGATCCATTGTTCTTCACACACGGGGGCCTAGAGAATGCAGGAAATATTTAAGAACTTGACCAATGGGGTTGCCAATGAGAAGAACCCCGGTACTTGGTACTCAATACCGGGGCACCAAGCCAGGAGTCTATTGGGAAGGTAAAACCAGGAAAAATCAAATATTTACTGGTGTTCCTAGATTTTCAGGATCACTGAGGCCTTCACAACTAAGCAGAAGACTGTGCAGAAGGTAACAAAGAAACTACTAAAAGAAATTCTTCTAAGGTATGGTTTTTCTAGGCTTATAGGGCCAGTCAGTGGACCTGCATCTATGTCCCAGATGAGTGAGGGATTAGCTAATATTCTGGAAATTGGTTGGAAACTTCATTGTGCTTACAGACACCAGAGTTCAGAACAGGTAGAAGGATACATAAAACTCTAAGAGACCTTAACTACATTGACCTTAGAGACTGACAGTGACTAGGTGACTCCTCTCCCCTTCACCTTTATAGAGGACAGAGCTCCCCATACCAGATGGGACTCACTCCTTTTGAAATTATGTTTGGTTCGCCTACTGACAGAGGTTAGTGCAGAAACAGATGAGCACTAATTATTGGACTATCTCAAGGGTGTCCAATGGGTATTGGCCTAAACTTTGTGCTTTCCATAAAACAGGTCCATCTCTGGAGCTCCACTAGCTTTAGCTGGGAGATTGGATCCTAATCAAGAGCCAGTGCCAGGAGTCTCTAGAGCCTGGCTGAAAAGGTCCCTACGCTACAGAGTTGCAGCCTGTGTCCACCACACATCCATTTGCAGTTGAAGACCCTATGCTACAGAGTTGCAGCCTATGTCCACCACACATCCATTTGCAGTTGAAGACTGTGGCCAGCAGGAGGATAATTCAGTCTCAAGGCTTTCTCCTGTCTCCCACTGATGGGCCCCTGCCCATGTCCCAGGAACACACCACTAAAACAAACCCTCTTACTGTTTCCATGAACCTCAGGGGTTCCCATGATTGGGTCTTCTAGTCACCAGAGAAAGGGTGGAATGAACTCTCCAATGACATGCTTGCTAGGCTAGAAACAATCACCCCCCCCCAACTTGCTGTTTTCTATAAAATCTTGCTCCTTAGATGTTCAAGGTTTTCTCCACTAAAACTGTCCTGCATGTCAGTGGTGGACTGAGCCTGAGTTAGCTCGAATAAAGGCCCTGGTATGATTGTATTGACTCAGCTCCTGACTGGTCTTTCAGGGTTCACTTACACTTCCTTGGCATTACATGACTATGTAGTATCTAGACTACAAGAGGTAAGCTCCTTCTGTGTATAAGTCGCCTATCTCCTGGCATTCTGTTAGGGCTACCTGAACAGATAAAAATGACTGATGACATTAAATTCTTCCGGGTAATATAATAAGATATCATTATATAAAGATATATAACATATAAGGTATTATATGTAAAATATAAATATCTGGATATTTTATGTCAACTTAACACAACCTAAAGTCACCTGAGAGGAAGGAACTGAGAGACCAAACCTACTCCATCTTGAGATTGGCTGGCCTCTGTCTTAAAAAGAAATGAGCCCGAGAATAAGACCTGCAGCTGAACTCGAGCGGCACCCAAGTACCAGAAAGGACCCCAAGGCTTGTCCTTGGCCGGGACCGCAGAGTGACTTCCTAGCTGCTTCCTAGCAACAGTCAGTCAAAGATTAGTCCCACTGTCTCAGATGTACTTCAGTCTGTGACTGTTCACGGCTTTGCTTCAAAGCACCCACTTGTAGGCTTAACCCCCCTTGCATGCTTGCTGTTCCCTGCAAAACCTTACCCTGATGAGGGCTCAGGGCCGATGCACCTCCCATCCTGCTGTGTCAGGGTTGTCGGAGAGTCCAAGCTCGCGCTTGTAATCAATAGACCCTACTGTGAGCATGTCGGAGTCAGCTCTGTGTTGGTCTTTTGGGGTTCGTGAATGCTTCCTGGCACAATAGAACCTCAATTAAGGAGGGAACGGAGATTTGATGGGGACGCCTCACTTAGGACTGAGTATTCTGACACCTTTCACTCTCCTCACTGTCTGGTTGTGGATCTCTGTGTTTGCGCCTATCTACTTTAGGAGAAAGCTTCTTTGATGATGGCTGAGTAAGATGGGTATAGCAGAATGTCGCTAGGAGTCATTTTATTGCTCCACTCCTTCAGTAAAACAGTGTTATTCGGATTTCCTCTAGGTCCCTGGCCTATCCGGCCCCACTTTTGTTTTTGTTTTTGTTTTTTTTTTTTAATTTTTTTTTTTGGAGCTGGGGACCGAACCCAGAGCCTTGCGCTTGCTAGGCAAGCGCTCTACCACTGAGCTAAATCCCCAACCCCCCCACTTTGGTTTTTAAACAGCTGACTGATACTCTATTTTATACTGTACCATGTTTTCTTTGTCTATTCTTCTGTCTAGAGACATCTAGGTTGTTTCCAATTTCTAACTATTGTTACTACAGCATCAGTGACTATCGCCACAAGGTCTCTGTGGTAGGATGAAGTATTCTTTAGGTATAGACTCCAGAGTAGTACGTCCCGTCTTCCTGAAGAACCCCCACACTGACTTTCATTGTGACTCTTCAAGTTTTCCATTCTCACCAGCAGTGCATGAGTGTTCCCCTTACTCTACATCCTTGTCAGGATGAGATGTCATTTGTTTTATCGATCTTGGTCGTTCTGATTGGTGTAAGATGGGTTGTTTGGATTTGCATTGTCCTGATGACTGAGGATGTCGAACATTTCTTTAAGTGCTTCTCAGTCACTGGCGTTTCACCTACTGAGACTTGTGTTTAGGTGGTCAGGTCTCTGAATCGCTGACTCTATGGTCTGTTTCTTGGTGGTAACATGGTATCTCTAGTTTCTGTAGTCATCTCCACCACATGTCTCATCAGCTGCTCTTGTTCATGCTCTCTCTATCACTCATCTCAAGCACAGCAATAGGCTTCAGGATGATCTTGGTGACTTCGGATACGTAGTTGAATCCAGGGGTTCGCAAACAATGTAGCTTGTGGGTTAAATTCAGATGCTGCCTGTTTCTTCTTCTTTTTTTTTGTTAATAAAGATTTACTGAAACACCACCAGTGAAACACCTACTCATCTACATACTGCCTATGGTTGCCTCATGCTTTAACAGCATGACTGGACAGTTACAGAGACTCCGTGGCCTGAGAAACCTTACATATTTGCTATCTGTTTCTTTATAGGCAACGTTTCTCAGGCTTTTCTATAAACTGTTCTTCACTCTGACTTTTTATTCCTGTTTAAAATATCTGTACCAGTTCCTTATCATGCACAGTGCCAGTTATAATTCCCAAGCTCAGTACTGATGCAACCCTCGTTTACTTTTTCAGTCTCTTCCTCCATTTCAACACTTGCTTACTGTCTGCTACTACGACAAAGTGCTTGCTCTGTCCCAGGTAGGATGCAATTTTTCCTGAAGGTCTTGTTTCTGGACCATCTTTCAATATTATAAACAACTGTTGATGCTTACGTCGACTTTCCAGATCTTCTGAGAAGAATTAAACATTTTGTCCTCGGGAATTTGTAATTTCTTCTTCTTTATCACCCATAGGACTCCCTTAATTGGTTGTCATTTTTAAACTTGACATTTGCATATAGATTACATGTAGATTATTAGTCTTTGGAAGATCTGGGTAGTGTCTTATTTATCCTGGTGGTGCCTTATTCATACAATAGTCTATGCCTTGCCCGATGTCTTGAACATTGTAAACGCCTAGGAAATGCTTGCTGACTCATGAATGGGGAAACTTTCACTGTGTTTTCCTTGAACAAACTGACACAAGATCTGTGGAAAAGTGAACTCTTTGCCGTAAAGATTCAAAAGCACATAGTTTGTTCTTACACTGAAATTGGCCAATGACTGGCACAGCCAACCAAAAACCCTCAACCTTTTCCTACAGGTTTGCATCCTAGAAGAAGAATCAATTTCAGTATTCTTAATGGGACCTGTGACTTGTATCTTTATTTTCCGTGTGTGATAGTTTAACAGAAATATACAGTTAATAAAAAAATAAAATAAGGAACTCAAAGGCTGGAAAGATGTTCCACAGTTAATGATCATCTCCCTAATGTCATTATACCACACTTATTTGTTGAGAGAGAGTCTCAACAAATTTATCAGTCGCCTCTTCTGCCTCAGCCTGTCAAGTGATGGAAAATCAAGTTTCTGAAGTTCTCTGTAGTTTAGAGGCCATGAACAACAATAACGGGTGACAATATAGAACATTTGTAAATATTTGTGAAGTTTATTGTTCATAAGTACTGTAAACGAGACTGTTATCGTCACTTAGTGTTGACTTTGCAGGAATTTTTTTTTTTTGATCTTTAAGTTCCTTTATTTATATACTATGCTTAACAGGGTGCTTGACATACAGGAAATGTTAGGTAAGTGACACTGGTGGCGTTCATATAGTTTCTCCCAAATTAGAGCCTAGAATCTAAGGGTCTATCTATCCAACAATTTTACTTATTTATTTAATTATTTTATTTATTTACATTCTAAATGTTGTCCTCCTTTCTGGTCCCCCTGCCAGAGTTCTTCGTCCCCCCTCTCCCTCCCCTTTGGTTCTCCATCCCTCATCTCCCTTCATCTCCTACCCACCCCTCCCCAGCACCCGGTTTCCTGGGTCACCCAGTCTCTACAGGATTAGGCAAATCCCCTTCTACTGAGGCCAGACAAAGCAGTCCTCTGCTACAAATGTGTCAGGAGCCTGAACCAGCCAGTGTATGCTCTTTGGTTGGTGGCTCAGTCTCTGGGAGCTCCCAGGGGTCCAGGTTAGTTGACACTGTTGGTTTTCCTGTGGGGTTGCCATCCCCTTCAGTTCCTTCAATCCCTCCCCTAACTCTTCCATAGGGGTTCCTGACCCCTGTCCAGTGGTTGGCTCTAAGTATCTGTATATGTCTCAGCCAGCTGCTGCTAGGACCTCTCCGAGGACAGCTATGTTAGGCTCCGGTCAGTAATAGTGTGAGGGTTTGGTGCTTGCCCATGAGATGGATCTCAAGTTGGGTCTTTCCTTCAGTGTCTGCTCCGTTTTTGTCACAGGGACAGTTTTATCTCATGTGTTCTTCCTTCTATAGTCTCTTCATAGTACTTTAAATTTTGTGTTGAAACCTTACATTTTCTTGGGCTTGTGATATAACTCAAAACTGTTGACTCCTTTTTGAGGGCCATGTTTTTGGTGCTAGAAAAACCATAGTTATTTGTATATTTTTGATGGAAAAATTCTGTGTGATCCCTATAAATCAGCATGGTCGTCTGCAAGCTGTCAAACTTCCCTCCACACAGGAAGTGACCTGCCATTTTTCTTAATGTATCTTGACAGAGATGGCTCGTCCTCCATCATTATCTCAATGGTTGGCTCAGTACAACTACAGGAGTTCAAGTCTAGCTTCTGAGTTTATCTCCTCACAGCTTTTGCTTAACATCCATTGCTGAAGCCCCCACTAATGCTCAGCTAGTTTGTTTACTTTCTCTGCATTCCGAATCCTTCTCTGTCTGATTCCTCATTAGAAACAATTAAAGCTCGAGAAGAGATTGAAATTTCCATGGTTTCTATAAACAGCGAATAAATGGAGTCCCGTGCTTGTGAAGTCTGTTAGTGCCACATCCCATATTAACAGTGATTGCTTCTGGCTCTTAGGAGTCTAGGCCATTTTCCCACCTTCAAACTTTTAATCATTTCCAATTGTCTGTGCCAGCCGCCTTTGTAGTCTGCAATCAGCTGTGGTGTGTTGGAACTTGCTACAACTTGTGCTTCTTGGTTCCAGGACCAGATCAGACGCACCTTCCCAGGTTCCTATTTGGGGGTCTGGTATGGGATGGCTGAATTCAGCCATGTGGGAGAATTACCACCATGGAAACTGACAACGTGGAAACCAGTGGCTTGGTGTGGAGAACGCGTTCCCCAGCACACCACATGTAAAAATCTTTGTAAGAGCCAAGCGAGAAGTCCAACACTTTCATAGATCACTGATGTTTGAAAAGCTCAGTGTCACCCAAGCTTGACAGTAGGCTCACCATCAATGAAAAGAACAAGCTGCAGAGGGTTGGGTATTAAGCAAGGCATGAAGAATAATGACAGCTCTCAGCTCTTGGGCTCTCAGAGAAAAGGCCACCGATTATGAATTATGCCATTTCTTAGGAGAAGGCATCTATCTGGCTATCTTATTGAGGACTAAGTTTGTTTCAGCTGGACATGGCATTTGAGTTACGTATTACATGCTGTATATCAGTAGGACACAGACAATATCGGTCAACTGAACTGTCCCTGTTTGGTGACTATTCAGAAGTTAAAACACTGATTTTTTTTTTGAATTTTTTCTTTCCCAGAAGGAAATTAGAATGTGTGTTTCATGGCTTCTTTTGAACCTACAAAAACTTATTTTGGAGGACACATTTTTTTTAAAGTCTCCTTTTAATTGAAACAGACTTACATCATTTCCCCATCTCCTTTCTTCTTTTTTTACCCTTCCTAGCTCTCATCCCATGAACCCCTACCTCCCACAATGGCCCCCTTCAGGCTGATAGCCTCTCCTCCTTTTCTTTGACTATTATTGTATGTACATATATGGGTATGTGTATTTCTTGTATTCATAAATATATATAAATACAATCTGCTGAATCCATTGTTTTTGTTGGTGGTGTGCATATAGTTTCAAGGCTGACCACTTCTCATTGAAAAATCAGGCACAATCTTTAAAAACAGAATTTATTAAAAAAAATAAATCAATGGGAGAAATGCAGGTCTTGCTATAGTGGTTTCTTTCCACGGTATTGTCAGGGAGTGAGATCACTTCTAGGAATGAATTGTCATACAGAAATAGCTAAAAATAGAAACAGTGACACTTATTTTTAACACACCCATCAGAGCAATAGGAAACTGCAGAAGGGACTAATCTCACAATTCCTAAACAGAGAAGACGTCTAACCAAACACTACGCAAGAAATGTGCTAAAATGCAATGATTAGACTGTTGGGTTTAGCAAGATTTTACTAAGAATGCAATTTGGTTCAATTAAACAGACGCTTGTGGGGTGTTTTCTCATGTGGTGGTTGCAGTTTTATGAACTGGAGATTCCTAAGGATGAAAACACATCGCTGGGTCCTAAGGCCAAAGCAGAGCTGGATGCGCACCCTGTGAACAGAAAGAGCCACCCTCATTTAAGATTTATCCAAGTCCTAACCCCACCAGATCATGATATTTTACAATGTGGGCTTGGCTGCTGAGGCAATCAGAATCCTGAAAAAGCAGGCTGCTTGGTTGTCTGCCATCATCATATGATAATTAGTACACTTAAAATATTTTTACATGACAAAATAACCAGTGAACTCAGGAAAAAAACAATCCAGTTATATTATGTAATTAAAAATGTTACTTAAATTGGTTGTTTTGTAAGATTCAAAGCAAACGACAAATTGTTTTAATAAAATGTTTGCTGGAGTTTGTTAGAGTCCATAATTGCTTTTCTGATTATTACTGGATGCTTGACTAACATGAACCATGGGATTTGAAAATACTACCATCGTGCTAGAGAGGGTAGCAGGACGGAGAGGGTAGCAAGGAGGTGTCTTGTGCAGGCTGTGGCTGTGACTGTGACAGCCTATTGAGGTCATCTAGACAGGAGAAGCCATGACACGACTTGGCTTTTGCTTGTGTGCTCCTTTAGCTCCGGGAAGTCCATCCTGCACTGATATATCAGGCCAAGGCCTAAGTGGTGAGAAGAACATAAGACATGCACAGCTAACTATGAGAGGAGAGTGCGAGTACAGAAAAGGTGTGTTTAATTTTTAGTTTATGTTTACAAAGAAAAGCTCAGTGGATGGATGGGTCATTGAATATATCCTCTTGCATTTCTTGAAGGTTCCAGGAGGTGGGCGTCATCATCCATAGCGCTCAGCTTCTTCAGGAGGGATGAAGTAAAGAAACCAGTTCCTAAGGCGATTTTCATAGGAAAGCTGAGAGTTGCTTACAAGCACGGTGATCTTTCTTGGTCTCTTCACTCGAAGAGGCTCTCTGGTTTGCAATACCTTTCCCCCTGGGCATCGTTCTGCTTGCCTAGGAGCCAGCCTAGATGAACAGTTTCTCCAATGATGACGCTCTATGCAACAAGCCAGTTTTACCAGACAGACTTCTTGTTTATTTACATTTTTAAAGATTTATATATTTATTATATGTAATACATTGTAGCTGTCTTCGACACACACCAGAAGAGGGCATCAGTTCCCATTACAGGTGGTTGTGAGACACACACCGGAAGAGGGCATCAGTTCCCATTATAGATGGTCGTGAGCCACCATGTGGCTGCTGGGATCTGAACTCAGGACCTCTGGAAGAGCAGTCAGTGCTCTTAACCGCTGAGCCATCCCCCCAGCTCCCAGACTTCTTGTATAGAAATGAAAAAACCAGATCAATGAAGATTCTCGAATCTGGCTGAAGCTGCAGCTACTTCCAGTCCTCCTCTCCCCTCCCCCCGGCCCCTCCCCTCCCTTCCATCATTTCCTCTTCTCCTCTTCCCTTCCTCCGCACAGGTCTGTGTAAGTGGGTGGGGATAACGCAGTTACTTCTCCTGTTGCTGTGAGAAAACATCCTAAGGAAAGCCACTTAAGAGCAAAGGGACCACTTTGGCTCCTACTTTGAGCGTACAGTTCGTCATGGTAGTCATGGCAGCAGGAGCTTGAGGGGCTCCGCCATGTTGCACCTGAAGTGAGGAAGCAGAGGGAGATGGATGTTGTGTTCAGCTCTTTTCTGTTTTTCATCCAATATGGGGCCCTCGAATTTAGGGTGTGTCTGGCCCTCTCAGTTAACCAATAATCTCTCACAGACTTGCCCAGAGATTTGTCTCTCTGGCGATTTCCTATCTTGTCAAGAGGACAATCAATACAAACCACCACAACCTCTATCTAAACATTTTAGGCTTCTCTCCAACTTCTTCTTGGTCTATTCCCGATTATAAACATCAATATGTCACAAAACAGACAAAAAACCGTGTTTCCAGGGAGCAGGAAGAAATGGAGCAATGGACTCACCTGCAAGGTAAGCAGAACTGCTAGACTTGTTAACCACTGAGAGGACAAAGAAAATCCCCAGCATATAGCAGTACCCTCCACACACCCATGGGAGGAGACCAGCAATGACTCGTTCTGAAGTGAAATTTCCTATTCCCCGCAACAGAGCATTTTCAAGGTAGTACCTGAGAGCTCGTGGGTAGCATCTCTCCAGCAGTTCAGGTTGAAGAAGGCGTCAGTTTCAGTATCTGTTTCAGAAAGTCTGTTGGCAGCTCCTTGTGTAGGTGCGCTGTCGATGTAAAGATATAAACCAAGTTCCTAGTTCACCTAATTAGTTTTATAGGAAGAACTCAGAGGCATTTAAAAGAGAAGTGCATTTTCTGGTGTTCTATGCAGGTGATATTTACTAATAAGTAGACTGCGCATAAAGAATATGTTTGTACGCATGCAAAATGGTATTTTATCAAAGAATGCAAGGTAGGTTGTCATGGAGATTAAAAGCCTTGAAGTGCTATTCACGGGTGCTAGCTGTCGTTGTCGGGCGCTGGCATATTAGGTGCTGGCACCCTGAATCTCTCATTGTTGTAAAAATAATTACACCTTTATCTTCACTGTAAAGGCTATTCAGGCAGGATAAATAAATACAGACACATGAACAAGTCTAACTTAGAGGTAAATATAGCAACTTTATGACCCATCCCAGTGCAAAATTATGTAGCTATACTTACTACACCATCAAGACGCTTGATTTTCATTGCAGGGCCATTGAGGCTGTTTATTGGGTGAAATTACAAAACGCGCAGAATCTACAGTTACATTAAAAGGCAGAAAAGAAAAAAGAGAATGAAAGCTATTGACCATTAGCTTGGTCACTGGTAAATACAGAGGTTTTTCCCTAGAAGCAGAGCAGGAAAATGAGAAGCTTGTTACATGTTTTGCTAGCATTTGCTTGAAATACTGTATTTATACGAAATTTTCAGCCCTACTTTGACTCCATGTAAAGCTCAGAGTGATTTTTCTGGCGTTCTTTTCTCTTTGACAATTAGATGAAATGATCTTGACAAGTTTACCTCAGCGAGAAAGTATGTATTTTCTGCATAAAGAGAACACTTACGCCTGGCAGATCGGAGTGGACATTTTCTTAACCAATAAATCAATAAAGAGACTAGCACTATAGCAAACTATGCAACATATACATTATAGCCCTGAAGTCTGAAGCTGTAAGTAATATGGTTTTCAGAGCTGCCTTAAGTGATGATTAAGTAGAATTATATATATTTATATTTAAACTGACACCGCGGAATCCTTTAAAGTCTTGACAGATATGTGGAATATTTAAATGTAGTAATTGCAGTTGCTAGGCCTCCTGGGGTAACCTGTTGGAGAGACAGTGACATCTTCTACAGAAATAAATGATTTATACTGTGGAGGAAACACCAAAAATGAAGCGATTTCATGTATATTTTCTATAACTCTTCGGAAAGTAAGTTTATTGTAACTAAAGAATGGGTGGTATTCTGTAACAACCTACTACATGAATAGTTTTATGATTTGTGTAAGTACACGCACATGATTACCTTTCATCACACTGATCATTGGGCTTCACTATATAACACAACCTAAAAGCAACCCAGAACGAGAGCAGTGGATCATTGGTGTTAATGGTGGATAGGTGTTGTGGATTTCTGTTTAAAGGTGTTCCCCCTATCTTACAGTACTGGGATAATGTTGACGACCGGGGGCATTAGAAAGGGAGCTAGTGTTGATAGGCTTTGCTCAAAATAAATTATTTAATAAGAAGCTCATAATGCCATCTTTTATTAGTAGAAAGAACCCTTGCTAGTACTAGTCATTAACTGTTGCCCTGATGTTTAGGCCTTCGGGAGAAGGAGACTGGAGAGACAGCTCAGTGGTTAGGAGCTCTTGCTGCTCTCGCAGGGGGTTTCCCCAGCATATAGCAGTACCCTCCACACAACCATGGGAGGAGACCAGCAATGACTCGTTCTGAAGTGAAATTTCCTACTCCCCGCAACAGAGCATTTTCAAGGTAATACCTGAGAGCTTGTGGGTAGCATTGACATCAGGTTGTTCATGACCTCCTGTAACTACAGCTTCAGGGGACTCTAAAACCCTCTTTTGAACCTACATACATACATGTGCATATAAATAAAATAATAAAATACCCCAAAACCTGAGGAAGTCCTTTGACTTGATCAATACAATATTATAAAATTAGTCTCTTTGAGTTTCAGACTTAATTCTAGTGACTCGATAAACAACAACTTTTACTTATTAAAGTAGACAGAGAAGATAACATATGTATTTGAGTGGACGCTTTGAGAGTGTAAGCCTCCCTGCCCTTTCAGTATCAGACTGTGTTTCAAAACCTTTCAAGCGTTTTCAAACCCTGTAGGTTGTTATTATCCTTAGCCAACAGAGCAATTTAGAACAATTTGTTTATGCTATTGGTAGAGTAGAGCTGAGTTGTGCAATGTTAATTTTTCTAATGTGGCTGTTGTTCAGAGCATTGGAGAATAGGTGTGCATCCCTTTTGCAGGCCTGGGCTTGTGTTTCTCAGACTCACTCTCTCTCTCTCTCTCTCTCTCTCTCTCTCTCTCTCTCTCAAAGATTTATTTATTTATATGTAAGTACACTGTCGCTGTCTTCAGACACACCAGAAGAGGGCACAGATCTCATTACAGATGGTCGTGAGCCACCATGTGGTTACTGGGAATTGAACTCAGGACCTCTGGAAGAGTAGTCGGGTGCTCTTAACCACTGAGCCATCTCTCCAGCCCCCCTGTGGCTCTCTTGCTAAGGAAAAAGATATACAGTCTTATAGAAATGCACAGCACATGAGAGGCAGCCAGCAGCAAAGACCGATTTACACAGAGATTACAAACAATTATTTGAAACAGATCTTGGTACTAAATGACTCCCAAGTAACTTTAATCTCATCCTTTTTGTCAAACTGTGTCCCCAGAGTCTCAACTGAATGTTTGCAGTCTCAACTTGAATGAAGCTGGTAGCTTAACATCTCCATCTTCAAACTCATCATTGGCAACTCCACATATATATTTCTTCCTATGCCTTTTTAATGGCCCCATCCTTTACCGAGGCATGGCAGCTCTAAGTCCCTTCATGTGTTTTGTCTTTCACATACTGCCATGCGTTAGCAGTTCCGTTTGGATGATGCATGGGCAGGTTAGTTTCCATGGCAATTTGATACAAGCTCGAGTCATCCTGGAAGAGAGAAAGTCAGTTGAGAGAACATAGACCACCAGATGACCCGTGGGAAACCTTTTGTATTTTCTTACTTGATCATTGCTGTGGGAGGGCCCAGCTCACTGACACGGTGCCTCTCTGGGCTGATAGCCCTGGATGCTGTAAAAAAGCAAGCTAAGTAAGTCATGACGGGTAAGCCAGTAAATACCACTCTTTGATGGCAATGGGGGGAGGGTTGGGAGGGGAACACCCATAAAGAAGGGGAGGGGGGAGGGGGATGTTTGCCCGGAAACCGGGAAAGGGAATAACACTCGAAATGTATATAAGAAATACTCAAGTTAATAAAAAAAAAAAAAAAAGACAGATGGTCTCCTTGGGAGAATCTAGAGTCACATAGGAGACAAAACTCTAGGTATGTCTGTGAAGGGGCTTCCAGACAGGAGTGATGTATCTTTTTGGTTGTGAGCCCAGCTTCTAAGGGCTGAGCCATCCCTCCAGCTGAGATAAGAAAAATGAGAAGACCCACTGTAAGCGTGAGTGGCAGCATCCCATGGGTTGAGGGCCAGGACTATAGCAAAGGAGAAGCAAGCTGAGCATTAGCATCTGCAGCTCTCTTCTGACTGGGATGTAGCACAAGTAGCTGTGGTTTACTCAACACAGTGGCGTTTTTCCTCAAATGGCCAGCCAAAAACAAAAAACAAACTGAACCAAAGCCCCAAAAACCCAACCAAAAAACCCAAAAAGCAAAACCATACAAAACAAAAAACAACAACAAAAATCCCTTAATCCTTAAACTGTCTCGGTTATAGTAATGAGAAAAATTAATAATAAAATTCCCTTTTGCAAGAGAACGAGTACTTTGACAGATGCTTTTAATATGGCATGCTATGATCTGAAGTTGGTGTGTATTACAGGTTGACAGGGCTTTTTTTTTTGGAGGAACCCTCAAATACTAGTATCTATAAAATATTTGGACAGGGATGATCAATTTCTTCCAATTTCTTGTCTCAAAGGGCATAAACTTGGGTGCCAGTGTTCAGGAACAAAAAAAGGAAGAGTTCTGAAAATCGTTGCCATTCGATAAGTGGACTTTTAGTCAATTTCCATTGTAGGTATATCACCTTTGCCCTTTGCCCTTTGTAGATGATTCAAGACTAGAGTCTTAGGTTAGCAATCCAGACAGTATTTATGCTTTTCTGAACAGCTGAGTTTGAGGTTCTAAACTCCCATCTGGTGACGCCCTTGTTTTATTTCTTTGCTTTCTCCATTTGTAAACAGTCTCCCTTCACTGTCCTTCAAAAGGAGCCAAACCAACAAGCTAAATCCAACCACTTTGAGTGGCGTGACTTCTAGAAAGTTCTCAGAGTAGTTGCTGCAAGTCTCCTACAGTGACAGTTTAATAAAACACACAGTCTAATTGTTAGCTTTTAGTACTCTCATCGTAAAGGTAAACCGTGAACCTAGAGGGAGCTTCAGCCAATGACTTTCCAGTTGCTCTCACCCCGTCAGTGCAGGGTGCTCCTTCAGGCATCTCTTACTTTCTAAAGTCCCTTTGCATCACATGTTTGTTAAACTAAGGAGGGAATATTTACACAAAACAGGATTTTAGGGAATGAATCAACTGCACCTTAATTAAAAAAAAAGTACTCAGGTAAAGCTGCTGGGAGCAGGAAGGACAAGGACAGGGGCCTCTACATTGAATTAACCTTCACCTCTCGAAATAAACTGACAAAGAATAATGAATTGAGACCTGGGGTTGGAACTCTAGACGTAAGCTCAGCCATTTTGAACCTGAGGGTGTGGCTTAGCGTGGGGCATCAGGAAATGAAAGAGGTTGAACGGCTCAGAAATCAGGAGATGCCAAGGAAGTAACAGGTGTGAAGAAGCAACTTAAGATTGTGTTTTCTTCTCACGGTTTCTGTTACATTACCAAACGTTTTGTGGCATCCATTTTTGGTAGACAAAGTCAGTGTTGCATGGGCTGCATGGGCTGCATGGGCTGCATGGGCTGCATGGGCTGCATGGGCTGCATGGGCTGCATGGGCTGCATGGGCTGCATGGGCTGCATGGGCTGCATGGGCTGCATGGGCTGCATGGGCTGCATGGGCTGCATGGGTGAGGGTGGGTAGATGGTGCTGTTCATATGTCTACCCAGGGTCATGGTCATCCTTAAAACAGAGTCAAAAGTTACTTGCAAAATGGAGGCTTTCAGGCCAAGGCACAGTCTCAGAAATTGCTGTTTCTTTTGTTGTTGTTTTGGTTGTTTCTTTTAAAACACAACGTAGAGTAAGGTAGGTCAGGGCACAGCCTAATTTCAACAGTCAGGTTTATGGTAAATCACTGATAGGCACTTTTAAGGAATTGACCCAACTCTTAAAAAATAGCTTCTTGGGGCTGGGGATTTAGCTCAGTGGTAGAGCGCTTGCCTAGCAAGCCCAAGACCCTGGGTTCGGTCCCCAGCTCCGAAAAAAAAAGAAAAAAGAAAAAAGAAAAAAAAATAGCTTCTTGCTGTAAGGCGTGACTTGGCTAGAGAAGATGATGTGACTTGGCTGTAGAACTCTTGCCTAAACTGTGAGCAGCCTGGGTTTGATCTGAAAACTTCTTCTTATTCCTGTTCATATCATTTATCATCTATTTAAGACATCTGCTTTATACTCTTGCTACCATTTTTGCTCCAGTTGGTATGTCTTGTCCAGATTGCTGACTCTTAAGACAGCGGCTGGACTTTTTAGTGTCTGGATGTTCTTGTCTTTGAGATTACATTGCGTGGGGTGAATAAGTGACTTCTTCCTTTTTCTTTTATTTTAATCGAATATTTTATGTATTTATATTTCAAATGTTATCCCCTTTCCAAGTTCCCCCGTCTCCCATTTCCCCTCCCCCTGCTTCTATGAGGATGTTCCCCCTCCTACCTCCCTGCCCTGACATTCCCCTACCCTGGGTCATCGAGCCTCCACAGGACCAAGGACCTCCCCTCCTGTTGATGCCCAACAAGGCCATCCTCTGCTACATATGCAGCTGGGCCATGGGTCCCTCCATGTGTACTCTTTGGTTGGTAGTTTAGTCCCTGGGAGCTCTGGGGTGTCTGGATGGTTGATATTGTTCTTCCTAGTGGTTGCAAACCCCTTCAGCTCCTTCAGTTCCTTCTCTAACTCCTCCATTGGGGCCTCTGTGCTCAGTCTGATGGTTTGCTGCAAGCATCCTCATCTGTATCAGTAAGGCTCTGGCAGAGTCTCTCAGGAGACACACAAATCGGGCTCCCGTCAGCAAGCACTTCTTGGCATCAGCAATAGTCACTGGATTGGGATGGATCCCCAGGTCGGCAGTCTCTGGATGGCTTTTCCTTCAGTCTCTGCTCCACTCTTTGTCCCTGTATTTCCTATAGACAGTAGCAATTCTGGGTTAAAAATCTGAGAAGGGTGAGTGGACCCTTCCCTTAACCAGGGGCCATGCCTAACCTCTGCATGTGGTCTTTACAGGTTCTCCCTCCCCTTTGTTGGGCATTTTAGCTAATCTCATCCATGTTGGATCCTGGGAGGCTCTTGATTTCCTGGCATCTGGGACTTTCTGGTGGCTAACCCCAGTTCCCCATCCCCCATTGCCACAGACCTCTGTTCAATTTCCTGACCCTGTGTGTATCATCCCCATCTCCTCTCATACATGATCCTGCCCCTCTTTTCCCCTCCCCCTCATCTTTTCCTTCTAGAAGGGTCAACCATCATTTTGTATTTATTCAGGGGATTTTGTAAAGTACTGAGTCCTTTGGTAAAAATCTTTGGGAACATCAAGAGACTTGGACATTTCAGGCTGCTCCTTCCATTGAGGACACATCTTACATTTTTAGGAAGAAGCCAGTTTTGTCAGCTCTAAGATCTGGAAGAGATTCATGACTTCATTATGTTCTTACCCAGAAGTATCTCTGATTGGCCATGACACTTCCTGGCTTCCCTTGCAGCCTGAACTCTGGTTCATTTATGGGGTATGCAAACATTCTCTTGAAACGAGAGAGAGAGAGAGAGAGAGAGAGAGAGAGAGAGAGAGAGAGAGAATAGACAGAGCTCATTTGTTTGACAAAAGAAGATTTTCCATTTTGTGCAATACTTGTCTAGGAAATGCCACAATCTGCTGCATTTGTGGAGCCCAGAAAAGGGCACCAGCTTCCTTGGAACTGGAGTTAGAAATGGCTGTGAGCCAACATGTGGTTGTTGGGTATTGAACCCAGATCCTCTAGAAGAGCAGTCAGTGCCCTTAACTGCTGAGTCATCTTTCCAGCCCCAGAGATTATAACTTTGACACAACTTTAATATTATCTTCAAGTGTGAAAAGAAGAGGCAAGAAGATATCTATGAAGTTTTGAGGTTCTGCTATAAAACAGGGCTTTCAATGTCGGAGGTGGGTGGGTTAGAGGGCTGGGTAAAATTACAATGTCGTTTCACATCGGTAGATACAGTGAGATGCAGGTTTTTGAGGTTAGGCTTGAAGAGTCAATAGTAATTTGATGTGCTTGGTTGAGCTGCTTACTGTCCTGAGTCAGGTGCTTACTGAGCAATCCACTGTTTGAATCGTAGTATTCGTAACTTCATTTTCCTCTGCTAGAGTTTCTGGGAATCATGGCCAAAATCAAGTGTACAGCAAGGTAAGTGGGTGTATGTGGTTTGACTTCCGAGCGCCTCCGTCCTTCGTGGCTATCCTTCCTATCGAAGTAGACTATCAGCATCTGAGACCACCTTCACGAAAGACCTAAGTCTAAGAATGGAATCATGGACGTTTCCCTGCTGGACTAGTTACAAATAGAAAGGATTCGTTACTTTATTATTCAACCGTACAGCATTATTTCCTGTAGCCCATGGCTCGCTTTAGTGGGTGTCCCACTGTTACACTCCACTGGGGAGTTTCGAATTTTAACAGTTAGCATATGAGTTCTTCATTCATGCCTTTGTTATTGTAGTCACCGGTCATCACTATTTTCTCCAGTGTCATCTTCTCCAATTCTGTAGGTTTACATTTAGGTCTAACTCATCTTGAGTTAGTTTTTATGGACAACGTAAGGTATGTGTTTATCTTTACATGTAGATGGCTGGTTGTTTCAGCAAAATTTGTTGAAGAGTGTGATCTTTTCTTCAATAGATTGCCTTGGTTGACTACATTTAAGCGTGCATATCTTGGAGCTTTCCCGTATGCTGTTCCTCTTCTTTATTGCCCGTGCCTTCAGTTATTCAAAACCATGGGGTTACCATTACCTTTTAGTAAGACCCGATGTCAGAGGTGTCAGTTCTCTTAGCATTACTTCCCTTTGCTATTGTGTTGGCAACTCTGGGTTATCTCTATTAAACTAGGCAGCGCAATCCCGGACAAATCGCACCAAGCCTCAGGCCTCACATGGGAGGGGGAGGGGGGATGAGGGGGAAGGATATGGGGAGAGGGAAGGGGAGAGCTGTGGGCTGGGGGACAAATCTTTTATCCTGGCCATGGTGCATGTGACACAAACACAAAGGGAGATGGGATGGTGTGTCTTGTCACTGGGTTCAGGAGCTGGCTGTAAACACTTCTAGCTGGTCATGTACCTGCTAACACTCTCCATGTCATGTTTAGAAATATTACATTTTTTAAAAAAATTTATTTGATGTATGTGAGTACACTGTAGCTGTCTTCAGACTCACCAGAAGAGGGCATTGGATCCCATTACAGATGGTTGTGAGCACCATGTGGTTGTTGGGAATTGAACTCAGGACCTCTGGAAGAGAGGCTCTGCCAGAGCCTTACCGATACAGATCCTTACTTGCAGCTAACCATCAGACTGAGCACTGGGACCCCAATGGAGGAGTTAGAGAAAGAACTGAAGGAGCTAAAAGGGATTGCAACCCCATAGGAAGCACAACAATATCACCCAATCAGATCCCCCAGAGCTCTCAGGAACTAAACCACCAACCAAAGAGTACACATGGAAGGACCCACAGCTCCAGCTGCATATACAGCAGAGGATGGCATTGTGTGGCATCAATAAGAGGAGGAGCCCTTGGTCCTGTGGAGGCTCGATGGCACAGTATAGGGGAATACCAGGGTGGTGAGGTGGAAGTAGGTTGGTGGGAGGGGGAACATCCTCATAGAAGCAGGGGGAGGGATCATGGGAGAGGAGGGGACTGGGAAAGGGGATAATATTTGAAATGTAAATACATAAAATATCACACAAAAAAAAAAAGAAAAAAAAAGAAAAAAAAGGAACACTAATGCAACTGAAAAAAAAGAGAAATATTACATGTATTATCTTAAAATATGCTGCTGGGCTTTCGATTGGGATCACTTTGGATCTATAGGCCAAACTTGGGAAGAACTGACATTCCGGCAATATTGAGTCTTCCTGTCATGAATGTGGTATAGTGCTTCATTTAGTTATCTTTACATCCAGAGGACCTTGGCATTCTTCAACAGAGCTTCGTGGTTGTCTTCCTTACAACTATCTTGTATCTATTTTGTTAGAATTATAGTATACATTTCATTTGTAAATCTATTATAGATGGTAGTGCATTTTTAAAAAGAACAGTTTTATTTTAAATTTTTAAATTTATTATGTATACCACGTTCCACCTGCATGTACACCCGAAGGCCAGAAGAGGGCACCAGATCTCATTATAGATGGTTGTGAGCCACCTGTGGTTACTGGGAATTGAACTCAGGACCTCTGGAAGAGCAGTCAGTGTTCTTAACCTTTGAGCCAACTCTCCAGTCCGGTAGTGCATTTTAATTTCACATTTTCCTTGTTCTTCCCTGAAATATAGGGAAGTTACTTGGCATATTTTTGTATCTTGTACTAATCAGCTTTTAGCATTTTGTTGATTCATTATTCTGCATCGATTATCATTACAACCAGTAACAAAGACAGTGTTATTTCTGTTTCCCACTTAATTTGGTTGTTTTTGTTTTGTTTGTTTGTTTTTTGTTTGTTTGTTTTTTTGTTGTTGTTTTTTGGACTAGCAAGCTTTTTAATATGGTTTGATGTTGAAAAGGGTTAGTGATGGGGATCTAGAGAGATGGCTCAGCGGTTAAAAGGACTGACTGCTCTTCCAGAGGTCCTGAGTTCAATTCCCAGAAACCACATGGTGGCTCACGACCATCTGTAATGGGATCTGATGCCCTCTTCTGGTGTCTGAATACAGCTACAGTGTACTCATATACAGAAAATGAGTAAATCTTAAAAAAAAAAAAAGAATAAGAGGGCTAATGGGCTAGTTGGAAGGGCCACATGATCATAATGCCTCTGTATAATGTGGTATTAGTTGTAGGCTTCTGTGAATGTTTTTTGGGTTTTTCTTTTTAAACCAAGTTGAGGTAGTTTGCTTCTCTTGCTAGTTTGTAATATTCCATTTATGCATATGAACATGTGATTTTTCTTATCTTATTGATATGATTAATGGCATCAGCTGATTTTTAAATGATAAGTCAATTTTTCGTGCCCTCACCTGTGAGTCCACCAGGACCTGCTGCTTTCTGCTTGGAAAGGTTGTTGATTACCGATTCAGGCTTTGAAACAGATGGGAGCCATTTAGATTGCACGTGGAAGTTCTAGAAGATTATATTGCTCGAGGAGTTGGTCCATTTTATTATTGTTGTTATTACTTTTATCAAATTTGTGGGCATACAGCTATTACAGCATTTTATCCTTTCCATGCCAATGGGGCCTGCATGCTCTTCTCTTTTTGTTATTCACAACTTGTGTTCTTTCTCTCTCTTTTTTCTCTCAGCCTGGCTAGAGGCTTTAAAACAGACCTGCCTTTGACTATGTTCATTTTCTGTTTTTAATTTTATTGGTATTTTTGCTTTATTATTTTATTAACTCTTTTTTTCCTTTTCCTTTTTTTTTTTTTTCCGGAGCTGGGGACCGAACCCAGGGCTTTGTGCTTGCTAGGCAAGCGCTCTACCACTGAGCTAAATCCCCAACCTATTTTATTAACTCTTACTAGTGAGTTTGCTTGTGCTTACTTTGGATTTTATTGTTTTTATAATTTTCCAAGGTGAAGTTTTAGATCACCAATTCTTAGATTTATCTTTCTAATGTATGCATTTAGTGCCGTGATTTTTTCCTAAGAATAGATTACATAATATCGTACAATTAAAACCATATTTTCACTTTCATATAATTCAAAATACTAACTTCTAAAACATATGGCGTACTACTTAAAACTTTATCATCCAATTGGTGTGTGCTTTGGGACTTCCCAATTGCTTTTCAGTTGTTACTCTGTGGCCTGAGGACAGATTTATTTAACTTTTCTTATTCTTCTTTTTAAAAATTTGTTAATAGGTGGCCTTGAATGTCATGACCTGTAATTGACAGTTAAACCCAGGTGATTGTTGTTGCTTTTAGGCATTTCTTACTGACTTCACGCCCCCTGGATCTGTCCATCTCTGGGACAGATATGTTGACATCTCCAACCATAAGTGTGGGTTAATCCCCTTTTTTCTGCATTTGTTGGTTCTGCTTCACGTAGCTCACCGGGCTGCAGTTAAATGCATGACATTGTTCTGGCCTAGGAAACTGATTCCAATATTAGGTAATACTCCTCCCTATCCCACACTTCCTTATTTTGAGCCAGCTTTGTCCGAAATTAGAATAACTTATGTTCACGCCCTAAAAACCTAGAGCATGGTATGTTCTCTCCTTAAATGTGCTTCTAATCAGTATGTCTCTTTATATTTAAAGAGGAGTCTTTGTTGTGTGTGTGTGTGTGTGTGTGTGTGTGTGTGTTTTCTATTCTCACAATTTTCGTCTTTAAATTAGGATATCTAGCCATTTGGTCAAAGTGACTGTGTGGAGTGTCACCTACTGTGCTTGTCACTGCTTCAGATTTTCACTCTCCTTGTAATTTTGATTCTATCAGCTTTCCTGTCTCTTTTAGACTTTAAACAACATGCTGCATTTATTCAGTTAGGTTAAGTTTTACATTTGCCTATTAGTTTGTGTGTGGTAGGTAAGTGTCACAGCATGTGTCTGAAGGTCAGAGGATAGTCTGAAGGTCAGAGGATAGCTTGTGGTAATCCGTTCTCTCCTTCCACCATGTGGGCCCTGTGGATGGAATTCAGGGCTCTCTGTCCCATCCCCAATTAGACGCTGGAGTCAAATGCATTTTTATACAAAATGATTTTTAGTGTGCTTCCAAAATACCTTCTACTAGCTATTGATTTTCTAAAATCCTCATTACATATAGAATTAGGGTCCTGAAGCTACCTTCTCAGCCTCCTATTTTATATCCAACTTTTACATTGAATGTTCTTGAATCAATTTCTGTATATTGGAGTTTTCCAGTTTATTTTTCTAAAACCACACCAAATTCCTCTACAAAGTTCTATCTTATCTAGGATTTGAGATGTCTATGGCACATCTATGACAATGGTTCCTCACTAAGAATGGTTCTAGGAATTATAATCAACCCTGAGGGGTTTCCCTCTGTTTTGAAGTAAGCTTAATATCAGAGGTAATTGAGCTTTGAGAATTATCAATGGACTACAAAGGAGGAAGAATAGGTCAGGAGGCAAGAGAGGGCAGAAGGAAATTTAGGAACAGCAGAGAAAAGAATAGTAGGACAGAGTTCATCTGTTTCAAGCTGAGATTCGAGGTATCTTGTACAAAACTAGTTTTGAATTTACTTATTTTTTTCCTTTCTCATTTGCCAAAGAATATTTTAGTAATGCAAACTTGGAATCTGAATTCTTTGGGCACAGTTCTTTATACCACAGAAACGGAGCACAGTGGTACTTTTTGATGTCATTCTTTGGTGTATTTTGTCTTACATATTTATTGCTGTGAAGAGATACCATGACCAAGGCAGTTTACTGGGGATTACAGTTTCAGAGGGTTAGAGTCTGTAACTTAGATGTCGGGAAGCATGGCGGCAGACAGACAGACATGGCACTGGCACAGGAACTGATGGCTCACTTCTTTATCCACAAGCGTAAGGCAGGGAGAAGGCTGACTGGGAATGGAGTAGGCTTTTGAAATCTCATCTCTTACCTCCAGTGGCATGCCTCTCCCAACAAGGCCATGCCTCCAAATACTTCCCAAACAGTTCCACCAATGGGGGATCAGGTACTCAAATATATGACCTATGGGGCCATTTCCAGTCAATCTACCTTACCCTTCAAATGAACAATTTGCTCATATAGAGATCAAAATGAGCACAGCAAATTCAATATTATGAGACTATGTCACTTAGTTACGTAGAAGAGCTTCAGTAGTGGCATAAGAAGTAATGCCAGAGGAGGAGCAGGAGAAGAAGGAGTAGCCGAGATTACCTGCAGGAGTCGGTGATCACTCAGAGTTGCTTGCACAAACACCTGTAGAAGGTGTCTGTAGTCTTTTGTCTGTTCTACTTGTGACTTCAAACCTATCTTATTCATAGTTGTTGATGGACAGAAAGCCCAGGAAGAGAATAGTTTTCCAGAAGAGTCTTAGGAGCAATTTAAGATTGAGGAAAGTTTTCATGATGTCTTGGAAAGTGACCCAAGGCAGCATTTGTCTCCAGAATACTATTGTAAGAAAACATCTTCTGAACGTCTCCATCCTCGGAATAGATCCGTGGACCCATGTGTTACTCTCCCCACTGAACTTCTTCTCATGACTAACCATGAAAACAGAAGCAGATGGACAAATTAAATCTTAGTAATGAGTCAGGTTTCTGTTTAGGAAAAAAAAATGTTTTGCGAATTCACATAAGGGAGAGAGAGAGAGAGAGAGAGAGAGAGAGAGAGAGAGAGAGAGAGAGAGTTAGAGTTGACATTTAGTTGTATGATTTGAGTTAGAGATGAGATGTTCCCCACAGTCTTCATTGGTGGTGCTGCATGAGGAGGTGTGGCAGGTGCAGTCTTGCTGGGTTCTCTCCTCTCACCATAGCTCCCAGGATGGATTCTGATCCCCCTGGGACCACAAGCCAAAATACTGTCCTTAAGTTGTCTTTGGTCATGGTGTTTTATCACAGCAATGGAAAAATAACTAATGTAATACTCTGGGCATTTGGAGACTTTATAAGAAAGAACTTGAAGTTCAAATCCAGTGTTGGTACACCTCACCTCCATGCCACAGAGACGTCTCACAGAGGGGCTCGCAGTCATTGAGGAACAGTTTTCTTTTCATAGCCTTCAGCTCTGCGGAGAGCTTCCCACGACAGTAAGTTTATGCTAATGTAGACAGTTGAACGGTTGCGTGTTGTAGAGCGTAAGCAGTGGAGAAGGTTTCGGTTGTCAATACTTCCCCCCAACACACACACACACACAGTGTTTTTTTCCTTGTTGAAACTTTGGAAATTTCGGTTCAGGAGCCATATGAAATGTCGCATGAGTTTGCAAAGTTCCTCTTGTTTGCAGTGACACTTTCTCGTTTAGTTGACTTAGAATTTGCTTTATTCTGTTGTCAGTTGAGATTTATTTTGTAAAATGAAATTAAAATGCCAACAGAGCATTTAAAGTGCATAATGGCCTCTAAAACGAGAACACCCAGGCACGATCAACATAACTTTTTCCATTTTAAGTCATGGTCAAAATTGGAAGGAAAAAATTTTAAAGTATGATTTCCTTTTTTCCCTCCCAGCAGGCATTATTAAATATAGAAAGCTTAAAATTTCAGAAACAGTCTATGTGAGCATAATTTAAATAAAATATTCTGTTAAGATAATTTAAAAAAATAAAAATCTGGGGTAATCTTCGTGCTGTATTTTCATTGTACACTTTAAAAAACATGCTTTTGCTACATTAAAAATCAGTTAAAAAATTGAAAAGCAGACTTAGTTTTTTTGCTTCCAGATGATTTGTTGAAAATAACATTTTTTTTGATTTTTAAAAGCAAAAAAAGTCCTATTCTAACATTTGAGAAAAATTTGAAAAGTACAAACAAGACAGGAAAATTTATAAAGCATAGTATTCTCTAGAGACAAACTTAGCAGCTAAGACAACAGCACATGCGCGTGCAGTTTCTGTTGGTAGAACTCGGAGTATAGCTGGATCCAGTCTCCCACACTCACTGTGATGCAGCCCTGGGCTGGGCTGTGTTCTCATCAGGGCTCACCTAGGGAAAGACCCACCTCCAGGCTCATTCCAGTCTCAGCAGAATTTACTTCTTTGCAGCCACATGACTGAGGGCCCTGGCTTTTCACTGCTATTGGTTGAAGCTTTTCTTCAAGTTCTAGAGGCCGCTCACAGTTCCCTGACATGTGGTGGCTTGCGGTTTTAAATCCTGCAGGGTAATCGATCTCTTATGCAGTCTTATATAATGTGTGATATCTTTGAAGTGGCATTGTATATTTACCGGTCAGAACTGAGCAATGTGTTCTGCCTTCATTAGAAGTCCAACGTTATATAACGGCGTGAATTAGTTTAGGGTGCATATAGGGGCAGTGACCTCCCATGATGTTTTGGATGGTTGTGAACAAAAAAGTATTACAAATACAGTATTATAAACATTAGAATATTTTTGTTAAATTGTTTAAGAATCTGTTTTAAATATATATTATGTATATAGGCATATATGCACATATATCACATGCAGTAGCTCTATGATACATGGTGCATATATTTAGTACATTCATATGCATAGGGCTATGATATGTAACTGCCATAATTTCTAATAACACATACCATAAGAAATAGTAATCATCCTAAAAGAAAAATATTTCATCAAATATCAAGCCCAAATATAGGAGCTTGCTTACCTATCTTTTAATTTTACATAATTTTTTACTATGGATAAGATGACTTCTGATTTTTCTTTTCGATTTTGAGACAAGGCTTCACTCTGTAGCTTGGGCTGGCCTCAAACTCCTGCTCCTGCAGCCTCTTCACTCCCGGTGCTGGGATTATTACTCCACAGTAAGCGAATTAGTATTATTTCAAATTTCTCTGTATCACATGCAGTTCTTTAACAGAAAAATTGCATACAAATTCATAGCTATTAAAATGTTCTTTAGGATAGACTTGTGGTGCTAGGATGACTAGGTCTTATGAAGCTATCTTAAAGGTTTTGAGTTTATAATCCCAGATGAGCTGTTGGGATATCAATACAAATTTAAACCCCTCCTATGCAGCGGCAAATTTGATAAGTCGAAAAATGACATCTGGGTTCACTTTTCCTTCTTTCCCCTATAAGTGAGCGCAGGGTATTTTCCTTATGACTTACGTTTTATTTATGCTTGCTCTTTTTAAGATTGCTTGTTATCTGTTATTTTTCTACCAGGTTTTAGTTGTTTTTTTTTTTAAATAAAGAAAATACATTAAAGGACAGGAGGATAATTAAAAAGCTTGCTTGTTTGTTTTTGTAAATGATAAATGTTTCAAAACCAGCCTTTAAATATATAGATGGCACAGTGAAATCCAGAACCTTATAACATTGCCCACTGAAACACTAAAATGTACAAAAGTTCACAACATATTGTAAGGAAAATTCATCGAGAATCTGCTCAGTTATCTTGGAGGTACCAGACATACCATATGCTGTGTCTAGGAGTTGCTATGGCAACTACTTTTAAAATTTAAGAACAGGGTAAATTGTTGCCTAAAATCTCCATAACTTAGTGAGTCAATTAAGATCTCTTCAGAACACACATTCCTTTTGCTACCTGGTGACGCTTCCTGTCTTGGAGGCCAGGAGCACAGAAGGTCTCTGGGTCGGACGAGAACGCTTTCGGCTGTTTAAGGTCCTGGAGACAGTTTGTCATTTGGTACTTTGTATGAATCATTAATGAATCATCGAGAGGAAGGCAGAAGGAGTAGCCTTGTTGAAGCTGAACAGATCTGAGCGTATAAGTGTAAAGTTGAGAGCAATTTTTAGCTCAGACTTCAAATATGGAAACCGAAGCAGAGAGATTTAGCCTTTTAGAATTTGGAGTGTGGGGTTTGGGGATTATGCTTTGCTCCTCTCAGTACACCACCAAGCTGTAGTCATTACAATTTACTCACTTTAAAATTTATATCCTTCTTCTTTTTCTTTTTTGTAAGACAGTTATCCTTAGTACTATGTTCCTCTGGTTGGCTTTGAACTCTTGGGCTCAAGTGATCCTCTTGCCTAAGCCTGATGGGTATCCAGGGTTACATCATCATTACAGCATAAATCTTTTTTTAAGTGTTTGTGTGTGTATGTGTGTTTATTTGTATACAAATGTTTCATAACATGCATGTGAAGTCAGAGGGCAATTTGTGGGAGTTAGTTTTCCACGCCCACTATGTATGCCAGAGACCAAACTCAGGTTGCCAGGTTTGGAGGCCTGCTGAGTCATTTTACTGCATCCTAAATTCTATCTTTTATCAAGATCTTTGTGATGCTTTATATGGTTGGCCCAGGGAGTGGCCCTATTAGGAGGTGTGGCTTTGTTGGAGTGGGTGTGTCAATGTGGGCGTGGGCTTAAGACCTTCACCCTAGCTGGCTGGAAGTAAGTCTTCTGCTAGCAGCCTTCAGATGAAGATGTAGAACTCTCAGCCTGTACCATGCCTGCCTGGATGCTGCCATGTTCCTGCCTTGATGCTAATGGACTGAACCTCTGAACCTGTAAGCCAGCCCCAATTAAATGTTGTCTTTATAAGACTTGCCTTGCTGGTAGTGTCTGTTCACAGCAGTAAAACCCTGACTAATACAGCCATATATATTAACTTACTTCTCAGTGTCTCTAAAATGAACTCAAGATTTTATAACAAAATCATCAGTGTCTGACCCTTTAAAATACTCTGCCAAACTTAATTCGTCGAGTTTGGACATTATATTAATAATGGAGATTATAGGAATTTCTATACTATGGTCCCTATGATCTTCAAACATGTTTCATGATGTTTAGTTACTCTACAAACCAATGTTAGGAAACTGCAGTCTTCATAAGCCATTGTCGACTGATTCTTTCGAAACTTTTTATTGTCTCTGAAGTAACTCAGTGTGCTTTAAAAATCTTTTAACTCTTACGATCTCATTGGTCTTGCTTTTGGTCAGACATTTACCGCACTTAAAAAGATAGTGAGATGCAGCTTCACACTTCTGTCCCGCGTCTCCCTCTTGAACACGCGCTGTCCCTTGCCTGTGTTCTGACTGCTGCAGAGCTGCTGAGGCTTATCTTCTTTCATTTTCCTCGGCCGTTGAGATCCTTGCTTTCCAATGTCCGGTCTCGGCTCTGCCATGTGCTGGGAAATACGTTCTCCAGCAGCATCCTAGAGGGAGTACACGGCTAGTGGTACCTGACTTGGGTACACGAGTAGGTAGCTTTATCCGCAGTACTGACAAAGCAGAAACAAGAACCAGATGAAAATTGAAATAAAACTTAAGGAAAAAGAAGAAAACATTGTAGCTAATAAAACGTCTTCAAGTTCTGTCATGCCTGAAATGGCTTTAGTTTATTAAGTTATATTGAGCCAAAGCAGGTAGAGGGACTAGGCTTACGATTCTAGGTGGAAAACAACAGTCTTTCATAATTGCAGATATCATTTCACTGCGCTATTTTCTAGCAACATAGGCTAGGAACTACCTTCTCTCTCTCTCTCTCTCTCTCTCTCTCTCTCTCTCTCTAATCTTTAGCAACTGAAACAGAAGTAAATAGTTATTATTTATTATTTTTATAATATAAAATGTATAACTCCAGAGATTTTAAGTCATTGTTTTTTTTTTTTTTTTTTTTTGTTCTTTTTTTCGGAGCTGGGGACCGAACCCAGGGCCTTGCGCTTCCTAGGCAAGCGCTCTACCACTGAGCTAAATCCCCAACCCCTTAAGTCATTGTTTTAACTTATAGAATAATGTGTGGGAGAGCCAGGATTTAGAGCACCCATTCATTTCCAGGTTGTCACTAATATATCAGGAGAGTGAAGGGGTTGGGCTAGATCCAGACAACCTGGTGTAATACCCGGCCGTTCCCAGGTACATGTCTGAGGTCAGTAGTGAGTGGGTTGAAGCCAAGAGTAGAAAAGGGTGATACCTAGCAGGTTTTTCATACAGCCCCAAGAGCAAGAGGAAAATTTGCTCTCAAACCTGACTTCTTGGTCACAACAAGGTATGTCTGCCAATTTAGAAATAAAATTTACAGGCTGGAGAGATGGCTCAGCGGTTAAGAGCACTGACTGCTCTTCCAGAGGTCCTGAGTTCAATTCCCAGCAACCACATGGTGGCTCACAACCATCTGTAATGAGATCTGATGCCCTCTTCTGGTGTGTATCAAGACAGCTACAGTGTACTCATATATAATAAATAAAAAAGAGAAATAACATTTACTACTAGTTTTATGTTTTACTGTGGTGGATAACTTTTAACTGTCTACACATTCTCCATCGTGGTATTGTGGAAGTTTCCAGGGACCAGCCTTTGGTAGTTTCTTCATTGACGATGTGGGTCCCTTTTCTCGAGAGCTTTATATCCTTCAGCTCTGAGAATATTTCTTGTGTTATATCTTTGAGAATTCCCCCCTTTGTTTTCTCTGCCCATCTGAAATATATTCTGCGTCTTTACATATTCTTTGACTTTCTGTTTTATAGCCTTTTATTCTTATTTTGTTAATGTATGATCTATTATCTTTCCTTAAAGGTACTGATTGTAATTTTCAAAAGGGTTGCCTTTTCTTAAAGCTTTGTGGTGGGGACACACTTATGCATGTCTATATATTTCCAAATAGACTTTATGAAAATAAAATCTTAGAAATTAGAGATTTTAGCTCATCCATTCTATCTTACTTATATTATAATACGATTTTAAACTATTGATTTTTGTATAAAGAGTTATATACTAAGTTGAAATTATTATGCATTTTTCTTATCCGTAGCATGCATATATATATATAAATATATATATATCTTGCAGTGGTTACAGATAAACTTTATTAAGTGGCAAATGTTATGCTCATCCACTACTTAGTCTGAGAGAGAGGGGGGGGGGTGGGAAGAGAGAGAGAGAGAGAGAGAGAGAGAGAGAGAGAGAGAGAGAGAGAGAGAGACCTCACTGTGCAGGTCTGGATGGTCATTATGACTGGGATCAAACTCAGAAATCTGCATCTGCCTCCAAGATGCTGGGATTAAAGGTATGCGGCACCATGCTCAGTGCACTTTATGTCTTTTGCCTGAAATTTTTTGTTCAGTGATTGTGCTGAAAGTTACTTTTTATTTATCATCATCATCGTCGTCGTCGTGTGTGTGTGTGTGTGTGTGTGTGTGTGTGTGTGTGTGTGTGTGTGTGTGTACATGCATGAATGAATGCCGGGATACACACTAGGATTTCAGAGGACAACTTGCTTGAAGCCTGTTTTCTCCTTTTACCATGTGGGCCCCAGGGGCTGAACTCAGGTTGTCAGACCCAGCAGCAAGAACCTTTATCCTCTTAGTCATATTATCGATGCAAGACATAGCCCAGTCCGGCCTTGGATTTTGGTCCTTTTGCCCCTCCACCTCTTCAGCACAGTGTACTTCTGTGGACTGTCACAGCGAGCAGTGCTGAGAGTTTTTTTTCTTTTTTTTAAAAAGATTTATTCATTTATTATATATAAGTGCACTGTAGCTGTCTTCAGACACACCAGAAGAGAGCATCAGATCTCTTTACAGATGGTTGTGAGCCACCATGTGGTTGCTGGGAATTGAACTCAGGACCTCTGGAAGAGTAGTCGGTGCTCTTAACCGCTGAGCCATCTCTCCAGCCCCGCTGAGAGTTTTTAAATGGTTTTTCCTACCATCCTGTTTACAAACATAATTTCTTAGTCAGCCTTTCTCCATAATATACAATATAATTTATGAAATTGAATATGGAAAAGATTTCTTATAAAAGTGATTTTTATGACTATTGACAAATTGTGTTTAAAAATTTGCTTCTACCAAGCTCAGGAAACTCATTAGGCAAAAGGAGGAAATACACTGTATCTGTAGCGTGCACTTTATTCCTTTTGCCTACTGCTCCTAAAAACTGTTTCTGTGCGGGTAATTAGCTGTAGTTCCACGGTGCTGTTTGTCACTTCCTTTTGTTTTCCAGCACTTGCATTTAAGTTTGAATCACATCTTAGCAAGATGAGAGTTAACAACAAGGATAAAACACTGGCTATTTAGTCTTCTGGTCTTAGTTTTTAAACTTTCTAAGATTAAGACCAAGGCATACCCCCTCTTTTTTTAAGTGGGTGTGTTTCTTTTTCTTCTTTTTATTGGGGGTTGGTAGTGATGACTGAAACCAGGGCCTTGAATGTGGCTAGGAATCATTCTCCTCCTGAACTATACTCTCAGCCCAAGAATTTGTTCTTGTTTTGAATTCTACTCAAAGTCAAATCCAGGTAGCTTCCCTTCCCACAATCCCTTGTACCCTTCCTTTCTACTTTGAACCCTACAGAATGGCTCATGCAAAGAAGGGTGACAAGAAGAAGAAGAAAGAGAAAGAGGAGGAGGAAGAGGAGAAAGAAGAGAAGAAGAAGAAGAAGGAAAAGGAGGAGGAGGAGGAGAAGAGTCATTCTGCTGTCAGCAAGGTGGTGACCTGAAAAGGCATCATCAACATTTACGTCTGCATCGATGGCAAGATCTGCTTCTCTTCTCAAAGAAATCTGGAAGTTAATCCTAAAGGAGATGGGGACTTTAGATGTGGGCATTGATGTCAGGGTCAATAAAGCCATCTGGGCCAGAGGAGTAGAGAATATCCCATACTGTATTCATGTACACTTGTTCAAAAAAGTCAATGAGGGGAAGGAATCACCAAACAAGGTCTGCAGGTTGGTAACTTGTTCGCCTGTTACCACATCCAGAAATCTGTAGACAACCACTGTGGAGAACTAAGCTGCTGGACGTCAAATAAAGTCGCAGAACTGAAAAAAACAAAAAACAAAAAACAAAAAAAAACAACCAAACCAAAAAACAAAGTCCAATCCAGTCAGGGTGTAACACTTTGATTTGATTTGATTAGTGCAGAAGCCGTAGTCCTCAGATATAGCTCACTATGTAGTCTGTTACTTTGTGTATCTCTCAGCCAGTAAGAAACCTTTGGCTTCCAGGTAAAAAAGTCTGCACCATGTGATCTCTGCTCTTGATCATACATTTACTGAATGAAAAAAAAAAAGCAATGAGAAATAACAGTTTCTTCAAGGCCCCAAAGGGAAGCTGTTTTGCAGCGGAGGCTGAGCAGATGTGTGTTTGAGATGTAGTTGGGCATCCTTCAAGCTCTAGGAAATGCCCACGCTGTGTACATTCCCAGCAGGGTCAGCAGCAGACTTGCCCTTCTTGGAAAGCAGACCCTGGCTGCCCAAGGTGCACAGTGCCAGGGTTGAGTTATTTCAGGCACCTGCTTTCTTCTTCTTCATGCACTCTGCACTTGTCGTTTGCCAAATGGGGGCAATGACTACCTTAGCGCACTATTTTGAAGATTGCAATTAGCTAATGGAAATTGCTTTTGAAAGCACTGTAGTAAGTTTAAAACAATCTGCAAAGGCAAGACATTTAACAAAGTCCTTAAGGGCTCTGTGCTATTCTGATGGGTGGCAGTGTCGTCTTCTCTGACACCTGTTGGCAAAGATCAGTGGCAATTTCAATCCAAAGTGTCAATCCAAGTCCTAGACTGCTAAAAATATAGGTTGTCTTGTTTTTTTTTTTCTTTCTTTCTTTCTGATTTCTGAGCATCAGTAGAGATGGTTCTTCGTTTGGGGCAGGAAGGAGGCTATAGTGTTAAAATAAGTGAAATGGTATTTCACCCATCTAATAAAAATCCAGGCTCAAAGATCACAGATGATTGCTTGCTAACACATGTTGAACAGCCTGTTACTAAACAGAAAGCCCTTGACAATCACAAGTTACTGTTCAATCAGAGTTTAGAAAGGTCCCCGAGTCGGCAGTCATCTTTTATTCTCCCACACTGCTGTCCTCACTACTGGTTCCTTATGAACACTGATGCCACAGAAAACCAGGAATGAAAAGAAATGAAGGCAAACCCTAATCAGAAAGTACAGCAACAGAACAAAGAGATCTCAGTGTAAAGCAGGGCTTGATGTTGAATTTACCAAGGAAAAGTGGTGATTTATCATCAACGTAGACCTCAGTGTAGAACAGGGGAGGGGGTTGGTGGGTGGAAACTTGCTATGAGTTAAAGGAGTTCCTTGCTAGATTGATCTGATGGGATTCTTGGTGAAGGTCAGAGTGATTAGGCATTACCCAAGGGAAGAAGGAACATTTGGTCAGGTAAAAAATGTGATCGGATATTGAGGATCAAATGTGGGGAGCTTTTGGTGCCACTTATAAGAAATTTTATAAGTACTAGTCACTGGGCTTAAGGAAGGAGGCTCAGATAAGAATATTCACATTTGGGCTAATGCAAAGATCAAGGTAAACACAGCTAAGGAATGTGTGGCTTCCCTTTTGTCCTGGTCATCCTGATAAGCCCCCAGAACCAGTGACTCCAGGAACTTTGTTAGATTACTACCTGGTGTGATCTCTTTGTTCTTTGCCTTGCTTGGTCACTTTGTCTTTGATCTGAGAACTGACCTTATTCCTTGAATGTGCCTAGACTGATATAAAAGCAGACTGGAAAAAAATAAAGTGGCTTCAGACTCAGAACTGGCTGGAGTCATGTTATAATGTTGTCTAATCGTCTTTTTCTTTTCACTCCTCACTCCCTCCTTTGAGACCCTGTTGACTGACTGAGCTGGCTTGGTCAAAGAGTTTGACTAAAATTGGATTCTATAGGAATTGAGATAGAAGTCCAAGATTGAGAATAGGAGAGTGCTCGGAGCCTAACTAAAGCTTCGTCTGGGGCTGGAGAGATGGTGGAGTGGTTAAGAGCACATACTGCTTTAAGTTTGGGTCTCAGAATCCATACTGGGTCACTCATAACTGCTTATAACTAGCTCATTGGGAGAATTTCATGCCTCTAGCCTCCTTGGGCTTCTGCATTCACCTGAACATACCAACATATAGTTGCATAACTAAAACTAATAAAAATAAGCAACAATGCCAACCAACCAGAGCTTCCAGGGACTAAACCACTACTGAAAGATGATACATGGACTGGCCCAGGGCTCCAATTGCATATGTAGCAGAGAATAGCCTTGTTGGGGCACCAGTGGAAGGGGAAGCCCTTGGTCCTGCCAAGGTTAGACCCCCCAGTGCAGAGGAATGTCAGGGGGGGGGTGGTAAGGGAGGTGGATGGAGGGAACAACCATATGGGGAAGGGGGTGAGGATGCGGGCTTATGGACAGGAAACCGGGAAAGGAAATACCATTTGAAATGTAAGTAAAGAAATAGATCTAGTAAAAAAAAATTAAAAAAAAAATAAAAATAGATCTTAGAAAAATATATTTTGGTCTAGGGCAGAATGTTTATGATTGTTCACCTTCGTATTTCAAAGAGGTTGTAGTAATGCTACCTTCCCTATCCAGATAGCCTCCAGGAGACAGCAAGCTAATTGTCTCTTCTTGGGACTTTCCCCAGAAGCTACAACTTGGCTTCCCCCATATCATAATGGCCTCTCCAGACTGCTAACTGCCGTGAAGGATAGCTAGCCACAATCTTGCCAAGTCAACCATAATTATCTCCACTGGTAGTGTGCCTATTGTTAAAGTTGATTTAGAAACACCTTAACTTTTATATCTTAAATTTAAAGTTCTTTTTTGATTGTTAGATCTGGTAAAACTGCAATTATACACAAGACGGTGGTGTGAATTCAGATATTACATAACTTGCAGTGGATCTTGGTCAGAGTCAATGACAGTTATAGCTCCCACTTTCAGATTGGGTAGGATAAATTCTTACCTATTGAGGAAGGAGGAGGGATTTACAGTGCAGTGTAGGAAATGACAAAATTGGGTGGAGATAGATGGGAAGTGGAAGCAAAAACAGGTCCTCACATTCTTTGTATTCTTTCTATCCCCTCTCTCTAGATAAGGTTGATGAGATATGAGTTATTCTGAGTCACTGCCACTCCCCGCTTCAAGTTCAGTTAGCCACAGAGCTCAGAACTATCTCCATTGAAATTCAAGGTGGAGTAGAAAACAAACAAGGCAGTTTAGAATGACTTGCAGTGCCCAGGGACTTCTGGCTGACTGGGTAGACAGAAGCCATCCTTGGTGACTTCATCGAGTCACAATGACACAGAGAACATTTCACATGATTGATGTCTTAAATACATATATTATGTCAGAATCCAGTGCACAATGTGAAAAGCACTGATGAAATGGCATACAGTCCAATGGACAGAAGTCATGCAAATGCATAGTTTTATTTGGTATAATATGGAGATATTGCTCAATTCTGGTATCTTTCTCAGAAAATGGGATGAAAGAGAAAAAAGGCAGTAGGAGAGAGAAAAAAAGAGAACAAATAGCAGAATATGAAAATATAGAAATTAGAGGATATTGTCCTGGGAAAGTTATAGAAAGAAAAATTGTTTTCTTTAAGGTATTCATTCCAAATGATCATAGTAAAAAAATCTCTGACTGACCACACACAAAACACCAAAGGAAGAAAACTACCAAGTGGTGAAATTGCAGCATTGTCTAGACAAGCTTCTCTAAGGAAATGGAAGCAACAGAATGTAGTGACATATATGGAAAGATTGGCTCACAAAAAGACCCAGAATCTGTTCCAGGCCCAGGGAAACTGAGAGTGTGCTTCCAATGTAAGCCTGGGACTCAACAACGAGTCAAAACAAGAAGCGTGATCATCGAGGTCTGTGGACAGAAGAGAGATTTTTTTCCCAGCTCAAAACTGTGGCAAACTCACTCCATTTTTCCCTTGTTTTGTTTCCATCACAGTCTCAGTGGATTGGGTGATACCCATGCATGTTGGTGTGGGGTCTTCAGTGCTAATCCTACGGATTCGAAGGCTGCTTTCCTCTGAGAACACAGACACACCCAGAAAGAATGCCTTACACGTATCTGGTTATCTGTAGTGCAGGCAACATTACAAAGAAATGGACAGCTATAGATCTGAATAAATTTGACTCACAAGTGGATAAAAAGTAAAATAATTGGGTAATGATGACCCAGTAAAGTGCTATCATGAGTTAATTCATTCTTTTCTTAAAGATTTATTTATTTATTTTATGTACATTAGTACACTGCAGCTGTCTTCAGATACATCAGAAGAGGGCATCAGATCCCATTACAGATGGTTGCGAGCCACCATGTGGTTGCTGGGAATTGAACTCAGGATCTCTGGAAGAGTAGTCAGTGTTATGTAGCTGCTGTTTTTTGTTTGTTTATTTTAAAATAATTCCAGGCTGAAAGAAGTGGCCCATGACTGTAGGTACAGCTGCTGAGGAGAAGCTTGAACCCAGAGGTTTTGTGGGGCCTGGGTAACACAGTGAACAATATCACTGAGATAGAATTTATGTAACGTAAGAGTCACCCATTGTAATTGTATATATCAGTCAGAATTCTCTAGAGGAACAGAGCCAATAGCATGAATATATTAAGACTTCATTAAATGATCTTACAGTAAAATAGTAACAACTGCTGTCTCACAGTCGAGAGACTGGGAACCTGATAATTCCATGGTTCACGAAGCTGTGTGCGTCTATAGTCCCATTTGGGTACCCTGAGGAGCTGCTGGTCCTGAGTCAATGATGGAAACCTGGAAAGGCTGACTTTGATGTAAGTGAAATCATCATCATTGTCGTTGTCATCATCATCATTGATGGGAGCAGCAACAACAAAATAGAACATTGTCAGAGCAAGAGGGAAGTCTGAGCAAACCAATGGTGAGTGATCTTCCTTCTGTCCAACTTTGTAGAAAAATTCTTCAATCTGGGCTCCTATGCAAAGGTGCCACACATACTCAGATAGGCCTTCCCACATCAGTTAAGGCATTCAGAACAATCCCTCCCTCAGGTGAGGATCCCTACTCAGGTAATTCTAATTGGTGGCTAGTTGACATTAAAACCAACCATCACACTGTATAATTCAACAGTGGGCAGAATTTGAATAAACTTTACCACACTCAATTTTTGTGTGTATTTCCAACTCTGAAACATTTTTCTGTGCTCTTTTGTGACCAATCACCTCATCCCTCTTAGTCCCAGGGAAAAATTTATCTGTTTTCTACCTCTGAAAATTTACTTTTGCTGGGAATTTCATGTAAACAAAGTCCCATCATATATAGGGTTTTGCATTTCTTTTTGTTTTAAGCATAATGGTCTGTTTTCATTGTTCAGCCAAGTAGTAGGTAGCATGTGTCTGAAATTCAGGTTTCTTTTTATTGCTTAATAGTATTTCATTGCATGGAAATACTTACCTATCACATCCTCCCATTCCCATTCCATTGTGGCCACTTAGATTGCTTACAATTTTTGGCTGCTATAAATAACACTAGTACGAATATCTATCTACGTATATTTTTTGGTATATGTTTTCATTTGGGAGGATGCATGTCTGTTACTATATGTAACATAGTAATATTACTAGAGAGTATGGTAGTTCTAGGAACTGCAAAACTGTTCATTCCAATTGGCTGTACCACTTCTTAATATTACCAGTGATGTTGGAGTGTTACAGTTTCTCATTATCTTTATCATTTTCTAAGATGGTCACCTTGGCAATTTTAATGTGTGGTTATGCTATTCACTGTGGTTTTATATTTCCCAAAGGACCAATAACATTAACAATATCTTTATTAGTCATTTGTATTGTTTATTTAAGTTCTTTGGCTATTTTTAGTTTAGTATTTTGCTTCTTAATGAGTTGTAAGAACACACACACGCACACGCACACACCAGATACAAGTTATTTTCAGACATATGATATGCACATATTTTTCCTTCTCTGTAATTGTTAGGGTAAATAGTTAGGCAGACACAAACTACAAAGGAGAGCTATTATATAAAGCTATGTAATTTTTGTGGTTAGGTTGCTCCTGACCTGGTTAGGCAATGAGTTAGATTTGAGTTAACCAAGAAAACCCACAGCTATATCTTGGTAGCCTTGTCTCCTGATGGTTAAAACACTATGCCTTGGTAGTATTTTGAAACTGTAATAGGCTCTTTCTACTATATCAAATGCTAAGCTGATATATATATATACATATATGTCTGAACACCCTGATGAGAAAAGAAGGAAAACAAAACAAAAAACCCCACTGGAATGTGCCTAACACAATATGATAAGAGAAGGCAGTGACCAATGTGGGGTTGGGGGCACCATGCAATAAGTTGTATCATGAATTATGTAGTACTATAACTTAGTACTTACAAAAGAAAAGCAACAGAACAGCTTTTCTATGCCCACATGGGCTCCATCCTTCTTAAATGGGTCCCTTTCCCATGTTCCTGTCACTGCCAGTGAGCTTGATCCAAGGTCTTTCAGTTTTGGATGTAAGCTTATGGCAGTGACCCTCCAGGTATCTTTGAAGCCTTCAACCTCCTACAGGGGTCGCACCATTGTCCCTTACTTTTCACAAAGCCCCTAGTCTTTTTTGGAGGGCAGAGGAACTATTGATTTCTCTAAAATTCTAGCTTGTAGAAAGATGTTGTGGGGCCGTGTAACCCAACCTAGTAGATCTCCTTTCAGAATTTTGTATATGCTCTACTTCTTTAGGTGACTCCGAATCACACAGATGCTATAAAAATAAAGATATTGGCTTGATCATGTGTGGTGGCAAAAGGACGGAAGACCATCTGAGTGGAAGACTTGACCTCTACATAGATTGTTTATGGAACATGGGGATAAGCCTGGGGAATGGAGTCAGGAGTTCATGATACCATACACTGAATTCAGAGCGGTCTGACTGGGAGTTCTGCAAGCAATAGTTGCTGGAGAGGTAGACTGGTGTTGCACTCATTTTAGATACAGTAGATTTGAGCTGCTAGTGAAGGCATTTTAGTGGAGAGGATAAGTACACATTTGACAGCGTGATTTCTCACTTGTGATAGGTTGGTGTCAGAAATGGAAGTTTCAGTCTTGAGGCCTGAGGCTCTGACAATGGTCAAAGTATAGCCAAATTGAAAGGCTCAAGTCAAGAAAAAAAAAGCATGAAGATTTGTACATCCTGGAAATGAGAGGAGTGAGACACACTAGTCAGAAGAACTCATGCAGTGTACCAGTGTCGAAAAAAGGAGACAGGTTTTGCTAACTAAGTGCTTGTGGAGTTGAGCATCCTCCAGTGTTGTTAGATTCTGATGAGGCAATTGTGACCCTTAAGAGAAAAATTTAAGCAAAGTGGGTGGGGAGAGACAAGGTGATAAAAACATAAGGCTCAGTAAGTGGCTACAACACGAAGGGCGTTGCGTGGAGGAGAAAATCCCTTTATCTGTTCTTAAAGGTCACCGGAATGAATAGACAGCAAAGAGATTCACAGAGCAAAAACATCCCCATTTATTACCATGCTCAGAAGCCACTACGAGGTTTAAATTACCCATGAGCACAACATGATTCAGAAGCTTACAGACCTCTTTCTAAAGGGTAGGTAAAGAACAGAGAATACAGACAAATTTGAGGGAGACTGTAAATGATTTTTAGAGAACATCAGTGGACTTAGAGAACATACAGCAGCCTAGAAAAAGCCCTTGGGGTCGACAGAACAGACATCAGCTTGTGAATAATTATTTACTTTAGCATACTGAGTAGAACTAAGGCAGAAGACAGTGGTAGATGATAAAAGTCTGTCCTGATATGTCTTTATTTTCCTAATACCAGCCCGATCTTCTCTGGCTATTAGAATTTCAGCAAGGAAACTAAAGGCAATTGTGTGGCTTCTTTGATGCATCTTGATGGATAAGTCCGGGGATTCTGCAGAAAGCTGCTCCCTGTGTGGGATAGGAAAATCAAGGCAGCACCACAGGTCTTGAATTCAAAGCAGATAAAAGGTGACTCAGAATATCAAAGCAACAGCTATTGGGAGTATCATTTTTCTGAACCTGAATAGCCATTAGATTAAAAGATGAGGTTAAAACAAAATGGGACTTCATGAAGTAGTGTACATGTGTGCAATACACATATGTGCATATGAAGAGCCCAAGTGTAGAGTGCAATGTCTCTTAGACACCAAAAAGCACCTGGAGATTTGTATGGATTTTGTGAAGCTTGCATCTTGGAGGTGGGTGAAGTCAGGGGAGGAGTAGTTAGCATAATAAGCATGGACAGACAGCAAGCAAGAAACAGAGAAGTGGTCCAGGCACACACGACCCATGGAGTTCATAGAGAGGAGAAAGGCATGAATAGAAAAAGGAGAAAGAAAAATGACCACAATGTGTCATTGAGGGTATCAGACAGAAAATAGAGCTTTTCTTCCCTGTTGTTAGTTTTAGAGTTGAGGTTCCCTAAAACAAAAGGCAGATTAACAAGGAGAGATAGTAACAGATTGTTTAATATGAATTTTATGACACAGAGTCTGAAGACCCAAAGAAGCGAGGAAAGCTCTACATTTCTATGTGAAGAACGATGAAGAAAATGGGTGGTTATGGGACAATGTGATTTAGATGAGTATATAATTGGCATACTTTAATGGTAATAAACTGGCGTGGGGCACTTATTCATAGCCTGCTTGTGAAATTCTCTGAGTGCTATCCTTTCCTCCTGAAGGTATGTGAAGGTCTTATAACCAACTTAGGGGGAAGGTCAAATTCCCAAGTTACTGTTTGTATTAGTTACTGTCATAGTTAGGGTTTCCACTGCTGTAAACAGACACCATGACCAAGGCAACTCTTATAAAGGACAACATTTAACTGGGGCTGGCTTCCAGGTTCAGAGGGTCAGTCCATTACCAACAAGGCGGGAAGCATGGCAGCATCCAGGCAGGCATAGTGCAGGAGGAGCTGAGAGTTCTACATCTTGTTCTGAAGGCAAACAGGAGAAGACTGGCTCCCACATGGTTAGGAGGAGGGTCTCGTTGTCCACCCCCAACAGTAACACATTTCCTCCAACAAGGCCATACCTCCTAATAGTGCCACTTCCTGAGCCGAGCAAATGCAAACCACCACAGTTAACATTTCTTATTCCTATGACAAAGTTGATGATGATGATGATGATGATGATGATGATGATGATGATGATGATGATGATGATGGCAGTTTGAAGAAGGAAGGGTTTATTCTGGTTCACAGAAGGAACAGGTCATTGTGGCAGCAGGCACATGGGGTAGAGGGTCACGCTGCATCCACAGTCAGGAAGCAAATAGAGAAAAATGCCTCTGCTTGGCTTTTTTGATGCTAGCCCACGGATGCCATCCAGTTAGGTGGCTCTCCATCTCAAGTAAATCAACCTGGCAACTTTGTCATAGACACACGTAGAGGCTTATCTTCTAGGTGGTTTGACATCCTGTCAAGATATAAATCTTAATTTTCATATCCACTGAAGGGCAGAAGGGTGGGGTAAAGTCAGACCCCTTTGTATCTTTCCCTGCCGATGCTGAGGTGTGATACTGTGGGTAGAGTTTATTGAACCCCATCGGGGCTGTAGGATGCAGGTGAAACACTGGTCTAGTTTGTCACTCAATTACCTAGTGATTAAAAAAAACCCAGATTTTTTTTAAAGTTTCTAGAATTCTCTCTTAGATATACTTGATTCTTAACACCAAACTGTATCATTTTCTCTTACCTTCAAGTGCAGCTCATCAAAATCTACAGTGTGCAAAAAAAAAAAAGACAAATTATTAAATTAATATTGAGATGCTGTATTTTCTTAGAACCAGATATATGATGATGTGATCTGATTTGGTAGGCTTCCCTGTTATTTTCTGAAATGATGGGGGTGTTAAGAGTGATGAGAACTGTGGGAATCAGTCAGACAACCCAAAGAAAGAGGAGTCCAAAAGTGCTGCATAAGACAAACAATTGATCAAATAATCCTACTAAAAATGGGGTACAGAGCTAAACAAAGAATTCTCAGCTGAGGAATATTGAATCACTGAGAAGCACCTAAAGAAATGCTCAACATCCTTAGTTGTCAGCGAAATGCAAATCAAAACAACCCTGAGATTCCACCTCACACCAGTCAGAATGGCTAAGATCAAAAACTCAGGTGACAGCAGATGCTGGCGAGGATGTGGAGAAAGAGGAATACTTGTTGTGGGATTGCAAGCTGTACAATGATTGTGGAAACCACACAATTCTGAGGAATCTGGAGGTTCCTCAGAAAATTGGACATAGTACTACTTGAGGACCCAGCTATACCACTCCTAGGCATATACCCAAAAGATGCTCCAACATATAACAAGGACACGTGCTCCAGTATGTTCATAGCAGCCTTATATAAAATAGCCAGAAGCTGGAAAGAACTCAGATGTCCTTCAATAGAGGAATGGATCCAGAAAATGTGGTACATTAACACAATGGAGTACTACTCAGCTATTAAAAACAATGACGTCAGGCAAATGGTTGGAACTGGAAAATATCATCCTGAGTGAGCTAACCCAATCACAGAAAGACATACATGGTATGCACTCACTGATAAGTGGCTATTAGCCCAAATGCTTGAATTACCCTAGATGCCTAGAACAAATGAAACTCAAGACGGATGATCAAAATGTGAATGCTTCACTCCTTCTTTAAAAGGGGAACAAGAATATCCTTGGCAGGGAAGAGAGAGGCAAAGATTAAAACAGAGACTGAAGGAACACCCATTCAGAGCCTGCCCCACATGTGGCCCATACATATACAGCCACCCAATTAGACAAGATGGATGAAGCAAAGAAGTGCAGGCCGACAGGAGCCGGATGTAGATCTCTCCTGAGAGACACAGCCAGAATACAGCAAATACAGAGGCGAATGCCAGCAGCAAACCACTGAACTGAGAATAGGACCCCCGTTGAAGGAATCAGAGAAAGAACTGGAAGAGCTTGAAGGGGCTCGAGACCCCATATGTACAACAATGCCAAGCAACCAGAGCTTCCAGGGACTAAGCCACTACCTAAAGACTATACATGGACTGACCCTGGACTCTGACCTCATAGGTAGCAATGCATATCCTAGTAAGAGCACCAGTGGAAGGGGAAGCCCTGGGTCCTGCTAAGACTGAACCCCCAGTGATCGTGATTGTTGGGGGGAGGGTGGCAATGGGGGGAGGGTTGGGAGGGGAACACCCATAAGGAAGGGGAAGGGGGGAGGGGGATGTTTGCCCGGAAACCGGGAAAGGGAATAACACTTGAAATGTATATAAGAAATACTCAAGTTAATAAAAAAAAAAAAGAACTAAAAAAAAAAAAACAATGATGTCATGAAATTCATGGGCAAATGGATGAAACAAGAAAATATCCCAATCACAAAAGAACACACATGATATGTACTCATTGATAAGTGGATATTAGCCCAAACACTCAGAATACCAAGATACAAATTACAGACCAAATGAAGCTCAAGAAGAAGAAGGAAAAAAGTGTGGATGCCTCATTCCTTCTTAGAAGGGAGGACAAAATACTCACAGGATGAAATACGGAGACAAAGTGTGGAGCAGAGACTGAAGGAAAGGCTATCCAGAGACTGCCAAACATGGGGATCCAGCCCACATACAGTCACCAAACCCTATTGCAGATGCTAAGAAGTGCATGCTGACAGGAGCCTGATATAGCTGTCTCTTTTGAGGCTCTGCCAGAGCCTGACAGCTACAGAGACAGATGCTCACAGCCAACCATTGGACTGAGAACAAGGTCCCCAATGGAGATGTTAGAGAAAGGACTGAAGGAGCTGAAGGGGCTTGCAACCCCATAAGAACAAGAATACCAACCAACCAGAGCTCCCAGGGACTATACCACTACCCAAAGAGTACACATGGACTGACCCATGGTTCTGGCTGCATATGTAGCACCAATGGGAGGAGAGGCCCTTGGTCCTGCCAAGCCTGGACCCCCCCACCCCCAGTGTAGGGGAATGTCAGGGCAGGGAGGCTGGCGGGAGTGAAAATACCCAATAAAAGAAAAGAAAAAAGAAAAAAAAGTTTACAGAGAGGGGGAAAAAAAAAAGAAAAACAATTGAGAAAAAGCACCTCTGTCTCCATTTGCATCTTCCCTGGGTCTTAGGTTCTGTGAAGCTGCAGTTGGAAGTATCAGTCATTTCCCAGGAACTTGTGATCTTTTCTCATGCACAAAGAGAAATTCTCAAGCTGCATGGCTTGCTCGGTGTGCCTTAAAGAGCTGACATTCACAGCATAGCTGGGAGCTAGTGGAAACGAAATAACCCGTATCGACACATTTGGAAGTTTTGCATCTTTTTCCACTTACCATGCTAACGTGATAATTGCTAGGCTGATGATTTTTCCAGTGACACATCTCCCTTTGTCAATATTTAGACCTGTGTATAGAAAGCTTATCTAACACACCTGGCTAATTTTCACTCCATTTAAAAATAAATGGAACATGTTTTGCTTGCTAGGCTAGGACAAGAGAGACAGAGAGAGATTTCATAAATAATATTCTTAAAACACCTTTATTATAATAAGAAAATAACTGTAAGAAGTAATTTTCTTCGTTAAATACATCTGATCAGATCTAAAGTCTTAGCTGAAGTATGTGGAAGATCATCTCAAGGACTGAGGCCTTTTACTTACTTTGTTCCTCTCCTCCGCCCCCTCACCCCCCCCCCCCCCAGTCCCGCCCCACCACCCCACCACTCTGAGGAGGGTGTTCTGAATTATACATGCAGCCAGTTACCTCAACTCCTCAGGCCCAGGCTGGGATGAGAAACTGGGCGGTACTCATAGTGGGAAAGCCCGGCCATAGAGATCTTAGCCAGCTTTCTGATTGGCTCACCTTCATCATGCTTTGGGGTTTTGATGGCCCTCCCACTCCTCCCCTTTTCCTTTCTGTGAGGTCTAATTACTCCTTTACAATTTGAATGTAGAATCACACTGACAGAAAATGGGTTACCTGGATTGCAGGCGTTTCAAAGAACCCTTCAAAAGTGTGGAAATACGCGTCCTTTTCTTTTTTTGTGGCTAACAACATCCAGCCTTCCAGTTTGCTGTTGTGTAGTGATGGAGTACATTATCTTGGTATTATAGTTTAGTTATTCTGTTTGAATCTCCGTCCTTCCTGTCTCTCTTGGATTCTTGCTGAAAACAACAACAGTAGCTGAAGCTAGCGAGCAAGCGAAGACAAAGGGGAGAGCGCTGTCCCCAGAGTCCTATTTAGATGGAAAAGCATAATTCAGGGGGACTGAGAATCGTGTCCTCTACTTCCTTTATTCTTCCAGATTTGATTATCAAGCGGAAAAAAAAACCCAAAAATCCCCAAAATAACAAAAACAAAAAAAATTCCAAAACATTCTTTTATCTTCTTCGACCTGTAGATATTTAAAACCTCTAAATTTGTGATGTAGCGGATTAACGGGTAAGGCAGACTAACGCGAAGCTTCAAGTTGTTAGTAGCCGCGTGGGTGGCTAAACTTCACAAACTGGTCTGGAAAGCCAGCTCTGAAAACAACAAACTTAAAGGCAGATGCGGTAGCTAAGGGCAGACCACGGAATGAAGACCATGTAATAAAATCCCACTAGTTTTATGACCTATAATAGCCCACGATCTAAAATATTGCCTATACTTTCCCCCAAGGTGATACAATTAAAAAATAAAGCACACATTAGTTAACAATTTAATTGATAAAGCAATTAATTAACACTGCTGGTAATTTTATAGGATTTTATTTTTTTTTCACAGCGTTTGTTTGGCTGTTCCCCCTTTTATGTTTTTATTGTTGTTGTCCCTCCCATCCTCTTTCCACATACTCTGGAAGGGCTTTTCATCTAACCAAGTCCGATGTCATTCTATGGTTGTGGTTCACTCTACGTATTTTTGCTTGGTACAGGGTTATACATTAATCTACAGTGAGTTAGCTATGCGTCTTTGCATCATCTGGGGACATTTCAGTGCAGACTCCAGGGCCATCCATCAACCAACACTCAGAGATGATTCCAGGGAGATATGGGTGTCACAGGCGATTCTGTTCTCAGAAAATTTGAGGAGTCTTTTTCTCAAAAGATGATATCCAGGGAATTGTAATCCCTTCTGGGATCTCTTGGTCTCATTAATATAAGTATTTGAGGACAGAAGCCTGAGAACAATTTTATTACTATTAAAAAACAACAAACAACAAACAAACAAGAAACACTCCAGGGCAAGCAAATTGTAAGTCTCAGCAGCTTCCTAGAAGAGGATGAAGAATAAAAGGGGAAAAAAACCCCTTCTGCTTGAGGTAAGCCGGAATGGTCAGCCTATGCTGTCTAATAGCCACATGGCGGGGAGGGGAAGCCCTAGAGGAAGAGTAAGGAAGCCCAGAAGCTTAGGTGCTGGCCAGGTAGGAAGAAAGAGACAGGGAAGAAAAAAGCCAGGGAAGAGTTAACTTTTCTGAACAAGAACTCAGATGGACAGATCCAACAGAATCCCATGGCCACTTGCAGGGACTGCTCTAGGGAACAGCAGTTCTGAGAAGGGAAAGCACTCAGTCTCCTTAAGGGACGACTGGTCCTCTATCTCTTTAGCATTGTTTAAGATGAACCTGCCTTAAGGTCATTGACCTGCCAACCTGGTTCTACAAGAATGGAAAAATAAAATCTACAGAAAAATGGGCAGATCTGAAGAGCATAATATTAAGAAAGATACCCCTAACTCAGAAAAATAAAAATCACAAGTTATATTTCATATGCAAATCTTAGCTTATGATTTGTCCTAGTCAACATTCTTTTGCTGTAAAGACATGCCACGATCACAGCAACTGTTATAAAGGAAAGCATTTAACTGGGGCTTGCTTACATTCAGAGGTTTAATCTGTTATTTTCATGATGGGAAGCACAGAGGCAGGCAGGCAGACATGGTGCTGGAGAGAGGTAGCTGAGAGTTCTACATCCAGAAAGGCAGGCATCAGGAAGAGATACTGGGTCTGGCTTGAGCATTTGAAACCTCAAAGCCCACCCTGAGTGACACACTTCCTCTAAAGGGTGTTCCCCTCCCCATCCTTCCCCCATTACCGCCCCCCTCCCACAATCACGTTCACTAGGTGTCCAGTCTTGGCAGGACCAAGGGCTTCCCCTTCCACTGGTGCTCTTACGAGGATATTCATTGCTACCTATGAGGTCAGAGTCCAGGGTCAGTCCATGTATAGTCTTTAGGTAGTGGCTTAGTCCCTGGAAGCTCTGGTTGCTTGGAATTGTTGTACATATGGGGTCTCGAGCCCCTTCAAGCTCTTCCAGTCCTTTCTCTGATTCCTTCAACGGGGGTCCCGTTCTTAGTTCAGTGGTTTGCTGCTGGCATTCGCCTCTGTATTTGCATTATTCTGGCTGTGTCTCTCAGGAGCGATCTACATCCGGCTCCTGTCGGTCTGCACTTCTTTTGCTTCATCCATCTTGTCTAATTGGATGGCTGTATATGTATGGGCCACATGTGGGGCAGGCTCTGAATGGGTGTTCCTTCTGCCTCTGTTCTAAACTTTGCCTCCCTATTCCCTGCCAAGGGTATTCTTGTTCCCTTTTAAAGAAGGAGTGAAGCATTTGCATTTTGGTCATCCTTCTTGAGTTTCATGTGTTCTGTGCATTTAGGGTAATTCGAGCATTTGGGCTAATAGCCACTTATCAATGAGTGCATACCATGTGTGTTTTTCTGTGAAAAAATATGGAACGCTTCACGAATTTGCGTGTCATCCTTGCGCAGGGGCCATGCCAATCTTCTCCTGTATCGTTCCAATTTTAGTATATGTGCTGCCGAAGCAAGCACTTGTATCTGTTCTTATACTGATAAAATATATTTTTTATTTAAAGATTTTAGTAGCTCTCGATATTTGTATGTTTAGTCATTCCTTGTAACTTTTGCCTTTCATTGGTTCACTTATTTAACAAATGAACAACTTCAGAATTACTTCAAAAGTCAAAAAACCCTAAAGAAATTTTATGATGCTTTGTTAGCATTTGCTGAACATGTAAGTTAACATACAGTGCTAACTTTATCACAAAGGATGTTTGTTCAAATGAGCAAGACAGTTTTTTTATTGTCTGAGCATTGTAGTTCTCTCCTTTCTAAGTTCTTGATTTATTTCACTATAGTTCCCATATAACATGTTAAGATATAATTTCTAAAGTCCAAGGTATAATCTTTACTGAAGTACAGAGTAGGCACAGGTGAAAGATTTAATTTATCTGGTAACTTCTGAGGGAACCCGTATGATGTTAGAAAGTTCATTAGTAGGAAGAGCTGTGATAGGGAATTTGCTGAGTCACTTGTTTAAACTTCGTTATTAACAAATGGAGTTAATATCCAACAGAACTCTGTGTTTTCTGTGGGCTTCTGACAGACATTATTTGCATATTTACCAAACAAAGCATCTACACAGCTTTTGGTCCCAGAGAACTGAAAAATAACTCATTAAAAAAAAAAAATCCTAAATCTTTTGCCTGTTTCAAAATTTAGGCAAATTTTTTCCCTGATGAAACGTTAAATAAAACAGTGTTTATCATAAAATTTATAAATCATTTGGTTGGAGTTTTTATCATGTGTTATTGTTTGGTAGTCAGCCCTTCTCACTGATGATACATTTTCCTCATTAATTTATTTATTCACTTTACAGTCTGATGGCAGCCCCCTCCTTCCTCTTCCCCCAGTCCCACCCCTAAGTCCTTCCCCATTTCCCACTTCCTTTTTCTCAGAGAAAGGAAGGCTCTCCATGGGTACCAACTTACCCTGGTACATCACGACACAGCAGGACTAAGTGCATCCTCTCCTACGAGGCCAGATAAGGCAGCCCTGTTAAGGGGGAACAGGATCTACAGGCAGGCAACAGAGTCCCCACTCTAATTGTTAGGGGACCCACATGAAGAACAAGATGCTACATCTGTGTGAAGGGGCCTAGGTTCAGCTTATGCACACTCTTTGGTTGGTGGTTCAGTCTCTGTGAGCCCCCCTGGGCCCAGGTTAGTTGACTCTGTAGGTCTTCTTGTGATGTTCTTGATCCCCCTGGCTGCCTCAATTCTTACCCAACTCCTCAATGAGCTCCACCTATTGATTGGCTGTGGCTCTCTGCATTTGTTTCTATCCGATACTGGATAAAGCCTTTTAGAAGACAGACTTGCTAGGTTCTTATCTGCAAGCATAGCAGAGTCTCATTTATAGCGTCAGAGGTTGGTCCTCTCCCATGGGGTGAGTCTCAAGTTGGGGCAAATCATAATCCAGATCCAGAAAGGCAAGCATAGAATGTGCTCACTTATAAGTGGATACTAGCCACAAAATACAGGATAACCATGCTGCAATCAACAGATCGACAGATGCTAAGTAACATGGAGGGCCCAAGGGACAGTACTTGATTCTCACTCAAAAGGGAAAATAAAATGGACATCTGAAGTAGATGGAGGGAGGGAACTGGATGGGAGAGGGTAATAGGGGTAGGGATCACAAGTGGGGAGGTGGGAAAGGCTGGGAGAGAAAACTGAAATCTCTGGGATCGGGGAGGCTTCTGGGAGTCTATGAGGATGACCCTAGTTGAGATCTCTACCAGTGGGGTATATGGAGGCCACCCTCTGTAGCCAGGCAGGGATCCCAGTGAATGAAGGCGCCATCAGTTCACTCACAAAACCTTCAACCCAAAATGTGTTCTGCCTACAAGAAGTGCAGGGATAAAGATGGACAGAGATTGAGGGAATGGCCAACCAATGAAAAATAATGATGCATTTTTTAATGATGAATTCCTACTACTTGTTGTATAAAAAATTAAAAAAAGGCAGCACATTCATTCAAAATTGTCATCTATTGGACATTCTTTTTAGGTTCTTTAGAAATTTATTAGTTCTTAGACAGTTTTATACGATGTGTTTTGTTATATTGATGTTTTAATTCCTCCTAGGTCCACCCCCATTCCACACCCATCCACCTATGAGTCTTTTTTAAAAACCCTTCAAGACAGATTTGTGTTGCTCACATCTTACTTAATATTTGGCCGGCCATCAGTGTGTGGTTGACTCACCAGGGAACTACCTCAGTCTCTGAGCAGCTATTGGCTGCCTGTAGCTCATGGCTGATGGTGGCACTGTATACTCACCTCTCAGTTCCACTCTGGGACTTGGTCGGCCTCGGGCTTTTACAGGTTTTGTGCATGCTATTTTAACTACTGTGAGTTTATATAAACAACTTCTCAGATGTGCCTGGAAGATACTCTTTTCTTCTAGTCACCCACCACCTCTGGCCCTTACACTGTTTCATAACCATTCAAAAAAGACAAATGGAAACCTACTACTATAGAAGTTTCCATGCATCTCTATCATCTCTATATGTCTATCTATATACTTCTATCTATTTCTCTACCTCCCTATCTTTATGTCTCTATGTCTCTATGTCTCTATGTCTCTATGTCTCTATGTCTCTATGTCTCTATGTATCTATCTATCTATCTATCTATCTATCTATCTATCTATCTACCTATCTACCTATCTATATCTATAACAGGACGACAATGCCTTTTCCAGACACCAGAGACTGACAAATATGAAGCCCAGTGCCAGGAATGTTTTCCTTCTTTTGGAGTAGTTGACCAACAAGCTATCAATTATACACTGCCAAGCATTACAGGTCATAGCTAAAACTCTTGGTTCCCTTCCACTGCTGGATGGTAAGATCCTATTGTTGAAGACACCATATATTTGAGTAATAGAACATAGAGAGATCAACCTGGCACTAATCTGGAAGCTGCATCCCTCTGGCTAGCTTTGATAGACATGGAAGGCTTTTTGTATACATCACCGGAAGTGAAAAGTGATCATCAGTCATACCCAGCTATGAGCCCTGTGAGACACCATGACTGGAAAGGCATGTCCATTGGTAGGTATAGCCATGGCACAAACATCATGAGAGTGATCAACCTTTTTTTTTTTTTTTTTTTTTTTGATTAGGTTTTGGTTCTATTGTACAAGAAAATACTCATACCTGGCACCATAATTGGGTAAAGAACATGTGGCAAGACAGGCTTTAAGTCTATGGAAGGATATACTATTTAATGTTCTACTAAGTAGACATAGTAATAATGACTTATTCTATACCAATAGATTAGTGAATTCCTCACTCTCATCTGAGAAGCTTATATTTGCAGTAGCTTGTGATTAATAGAGAAATTCACAGTTATCCAAGGTTCAGAGAATGAGATATTGCAGAATATTTACCAGTAAATGGAGCATGTACCCCTCAACCCCTCCTTTTAAGGTTCGGGGATCATTGGGGAAGAGGTAAAGATTATTCTAGGTTCTGAAGATAGAGCCCTGAAAAAAAGAGAGAGCCCTCTATCTGCTGATCCTTACCATTTGTCTGGGCAAAACAGACAATAAACAGAAACTTACAGGGTGTTGGATGTGTGAAAAGTGAACACATAGCAGAGTAGAGGCATCAGGCTGTGAAGGGAGGTGGTGTGGTTTCAGTTTCAATGAGGTGGTTAGGGTAAGTTTCATTGTCACAGTGATGCTTGGGCAATGTCTTACAGTAGATAAGACAGTGAACTACACAGGAATCTGGAGTGAGCATGCCATGGCAGACATCACAACAGTATCCAAGTCCATTTCCTAGGTGTGCATGAGGAACAGCAGAGACCGATGTGAAGAGCATACAGCTAAGTTAGAAGGGGCTGGGGGCCTTTCATGCAGTCTTACTGCCCAAGTCTAACTTTAAATTTTATTCAGAGTGAGATAAGAAGCAAGGGAGTTATAGGTGATGGAATATTTGGAAGGATTTTTTTGGCCCCCGAGTTTTAAGTTTAAGGTTTATCAAAGGGGTTATGGTAGGAAAGGCTGGGGTGGTGTCAGAGTCAGGCTGACTCCATGACAGGCTTCAAACTGGCAGTTTGGTAGACTAGGCCTAAATTTCTGCTTCCCAGAATTAGAAAGGTCCAAAACAAGTCAATTCCAGGAAAAACCACCCCTCGTGGGCAGCCAATCAGGAAACTGCTCCACCAACTAGCTTGAGCCAACCTCATGGACACCCAATCAGAAGCTATAGAAGCTGCCCTTACCACCTAGTTTGAGCCAAGTATATCTAATCAGCAAAAGTTCCCCAAGTGCCTCAGAACCTTAGGCAATCACAAAGGCACCCACAATCCTGGAGATAGAGCCAACACTCAAGGGAAAGAAAAATAAAAGTCCCCCACTCCTACACCAACAGGCTTTAAATTGACCCAGCAAAGTCCACACCTCTATCTTCCACCCTGGTGTATGGTGGGCCCCTGCATGCAGGTTCTCCATAGAATAAATGCTGCTACATACTACATGAGTCTGGGGTATCATTCTTTGCAAACCACAGATCCGTATATTGGTATGGCCAATCTGTATTTGATTAGTACTGACTGAGATTTGATCTTTGTGTCAATGGCAAAACAGAGCTGAGATTTCTCTGCCACCCATTGCTGACTAAATGTTAGAGTATACAGAGAATCAAACCCTTCTGTCATCTCAGTAAGTAAAGCTAAGAGTAAGCTATTAATAAAACTCCATTCAAAATAAATAATAATTTGGCACTTTTAATATTAAAAGAGATTTATTTCTTACAGAGAAGCATATGTTCCGTGCTTAGCTTCATTCCACATCACAGTAAGCATTTTAGGCTCATCAGAGGAATACAGTGGATACGTAACATGTACCTTGACCTTTGGAACCTATTGTCTAAATGTTACACAGGTTTGTAGATACAATTACAGCATTATGCTGCCCCAGATATTTGATAGCCTTTGCAAAAAAGAGCTGCTAGTTAACAAAACCTCTATTCTTTGTACCATGTAATTATGCTGAGGACATGGACTGTCCTTTGGGGAGGGGGTGAGGATGCATAGTCTATATACAGCTCTCTGATTTGGTCATGCTGAGCGGTGTTTGAGGGAGAGCCAACCATGCTCTGAAAAGAGCAAGTGGCCTTTGAAAATAACTTAAAAACTAATAGGACACGTACTCTTTTATCCTCCCAAAAGTTGAGCGTTCTCAGAAGCCCAAAGGTACTTGGCATGGCAGCTCTGAAGGTCTCGGCTCTTCCGAGAACTGATACCACTGCTTTGTATATATTTTCTGTTTGTGAACATCCCTGTAAAAAGATTAAAATTGTCTTCTTCTAGCATCTGGAAGCAAACCAGAAACTGCTTTTATTCAATTCATAGAAATGTGATAAAGAAAAAAACATACAGCTAAAAATGGGAAAAGACGTTTTGACTCATACAAATGTAGTCGTATGTGTCAGATTGAAATTCATAAGGAAGGGCTAGTAAGATGAGCTAGTGTGTGCACTTGCTGCTAAGTCTGATGGCCTAAGGTCAAGTTTTGGGAGCCACATAGTCCCAAAACTCGACTTGTCCTCCAACTTCCTGTGTAAGCTGTGGTACATCCCCTACACCAATAAGTAAATATGTAAAATAAACTTCACAAGGAAAACAGCAGTCAGCTGCTCAACAGCCATTCCTATTCTAATCAGGCACGTAGTTTTCAGTCTACATTCCTAACTGGTGTGACAACTCCACCTTTATATTTACTGTTCTTTACCTTAGGCTGTGTTATAGACTGAACTCTTACCTCCCACAGGACTGCATTTGAAATTGGACCCTGAACCGGATAATAAAAAAAGGTCAGTGAGGTTATAAAATCAGGGTCCTTTGTAGTTACTTTTGTATGCCTGTTACCAAAATATAGTCTAAAGGAGGAACGATTGAGTGTGCTCACTGTGCTAAAGGTCCCAAATCTTTGGGCACAGCATAGCAGCTGGTACCTATGGTGTAGGAGGTTCTGCAACTCAAGGCAGACTGACAAGAACCGGTGAGAAGGAAGAGACTGGCGACACGGTGTGCTCTTCTCAGGTACTCTGTCCAATGGCTTCCTTTCTCCAGGCAGATACCTTACTGCATTTCTAGAACCTCCAAAAACAGCATCACCAACTAGGAACCAAGCATCTAAAACATACGCTTCCGGAGGTTACTTCTTTGTCGAGCCACATTAGATCATAATCCAACATCACTGTAAGAAGGGAGGAGGCACCAGAAGCACCCTGCCTCCTTACTTTCTGTCTTTCTTCACAGAGACATGGCTACAGGACAACACAGTCAGGTGATAGCTGCTTACAATCCAGGAGGCCTCACCAGAAGCCAATCCTCATGGTACCTTGATCTTGCACTTCTAACCTCTATGAGAAACTCGGACTTCCTACTCTGATATCTGACTACGGTGGCCCAAGAGAAATGGTGGATCTATTTTGTTTCTTTTTGTAACAATTGCTTCCAAGTGCCTTAGGAATTTGTAGGTTGGTTTGCACATCTGTAGGGTTGTGCAGACAAAGTTGGTACAGTTACAGTTGCAGCACACTCAAACCGGGTTACTTTGTTCTTTTCTCATTGTGCATCCTTTATCTGCTATGTGGTCTTTGAGGCCAGCCACTTGTGCCATGAGTTCCCCCAGAAGGAAGATGTAAGACAAGGAGTCAGATGCAGGGCAGGCCTGCAGAGCAACAGGGAAGGAGTCAGATGCAGGGCAGGCCTGCAGAGCAACAGGGAAGGAGTCAGATGCAGGGCAGGCCTGCAGAGCAACAGGGAAGGAGTGGAGAAGGAAAGGTAGCCAATCAAGAATGTGGCATGAGGCCAGGGACCACGTGGGCAACTGGAACTTAATCCTGTGCTGAGACTCTGGGAAAGCTGTGACACACGTGCAAGCTATCCACCTTGAGGGGTAAGGGTGGTTGGTTAGTCACCAACCCTTGAGAGTCATTGGTGTACCACTACAGTCAATGGGGGCTTGCATAGTTCCGGAAACAGTCAGTGGTGTTTATCTCAGAGGCTGAAAGTCTGGGACTGTGCAGGAACAAAGGTGGGCCCTTACTGTGTTTGCTACAAGCCTTGTTCTTCTGTCTATTGGGTGTCACCTGCCTAGCAGTACGTTGATTGACACAGAGAAATAGTAGCTCGTTCTTGCCTTTTAAATCATGAGTTCTCTTATTCTGTGGTTGTGGGAAAATGAAGCTTCATCCTCGAAGAGCAATGGAAACAGATCTCAAAGTTTATTCCTATCTTATTCAAAACTACTCCGTACTTTTACCCATAAATACAAAATGACCTGCAAATACTCATTGGATATATAGGGTGTGTTGATTTGCAAGTCAGTGGCCGTGGGACCAAAGCTCTGGGCTCGGTGTCCCTGGTTTGACCTCCCACTTAGGCATTGACATTTTCTCTTAAGCTCAGTACTGGCATTGCTTCAAACCTGGATGTTATTCAATACCAGGTTTTACAAAAAACTCCACCTCCCTTTATTTATTTTTTCTTGGATGAAGCTTTTAAAGAATGTTAATCTATACATCCTCCTCCTCCATAATTACACTTGCCAGAGAAGTCGGAGCCAAACAATTAAATTCCCCATAGGTGTTGGGTGTAATAATTCCTCATGAATCAGAAGATTAAGCGTGGCAACAACAAATGGAACAAGATGGTCTGAGCTATGTTTTTCCTGCAGAACAGCAAATAGTTGCAAATCAAAAAGCAGTTCTCCTTAATTACCACCGTATGAGGCAGTGGGCTAAAAGCAGGTTCATTTGGTAATGTTTTCTATGTGGCTACAGTATGTACACACAGTGCAAGGCCTTTATGCACTGTCTAATAGACAATATTATATACTAGGGTACTGCTGACATTCATTTTATGTGGAGATACAACTGGTACACCCAGGACCCTGGCCTCCAAGCTGTGTGCACACTGAACGGAAGGAACAGTTTTGCTTGCTCCAGCCAGGCAGGACTATTTATACTTAAACACATTCTTCACGACTTACAACATGCTGTATTAGGTGACAGTCCGTGAGCAGGACAGGCTGCAATCACGGACTGTGATCTCAGGGAGTTTTACAAGCCACAGCTTGTAGGCAGCTTCACCAAGTTGACACATTTTCTCTCTCTCTTTATTCTGGAATCAGCAACCCCGCTGGTCTGCAGGCCTTGGGGACAGGCACTCTTGCAGCCGAAATCAGAAAATCTCGTGTAAGAAAAGGAACCGCCGAGCTTGAGTGTTTTACCCCTTTCTTTGCTCCCCAAATTAGACCTATTTGTTTATTACGATTGGTCTAACAGTTTAATTAGCATTCCATTTTTTTTTTACTTCTTTAATCAAGGTTTCTAACAGAACAAGGCGACAAGTCAGGCCAGTAATGAGTCTCCTCCATCTACTCTTAAGCTAAATACTTGCTGAGATTCCCATTGGTTTTCCAGGGACAACTTGGTACCAATGTGCTTTCACTTATCATCAGGGTTATTGGGCTCTGCTCATCAATGCATACTAATTGGCAGTAGGTGATGTATGTATTTATGTAAATTTATCTTATGTATGGGTACCCATACTTTTTTTTTTAAAGTGAGAAGAGATGAGTGTTTCTGCAATGAATTTGTGACATTGTGAGGGCCGTCTATGGGGACAGATGATTCACAAGATCTACTGACTCATGCCTGAAAAACCCATACATTAACCTTCCTGCTTCTATAAAGATCATTTGAGATATAATAAGCAAGCATTAAAAAAAAACCTTGCTGAGGAAAAAGTGCTCAAAGATGTAATTGCTTAGGTAACCAAGTTGAGGTGTTTCGAGGGACAGCAAGGGTCAGGCACATGGTTTATTCTGTGTCACCCAAAACCCTGTCCTACTTTGATAACTTAAGCAGTGTTAAAGAAATTATGCAAATCCTAATTGCGCGCAGTTTTCCCTTTATCTTTTTTTTTTACATTTAGACTAACTGTACTAATTATTTGAAAACCTTTTCATATCCCGCACTTAATAGAAGGAAATTTTATGCAAACAATGAGAGAGAATTTCAAAGCAGTAAATGAGGGTGATGCCGGTTTGCCTCAGGGGCTAGCAGCACTGGAGAGGAGTTTATGTCTCATCTTCAGACTTTCAGTCTCATGAACTACCGAGGGCCTACCATCTCCACAATGTCTGTCTGGTACAGGGCTCAACTTTTTAAGACTCCATCCACGAGTGAGACCACTCAAAGAAAAGCACATACCTTTCTGTGTCTACCTGTATCACAGGACAACATGATACTTTATACATTTATTGTTATGCTAATTAAAATAAGATGGGACTGGAGAGGTGGTTTACTTGTTATACAAACATGGATGTGTGAGTTTGGATTCCCACCACCCACATAAAAGGCAGGCATTGGTAACACTAGTGTGGGACAGCACTGGGGACAGGAGTCAAGCAGATCCTGGGGCCTTGCTGGCCATCCAGTTTAGCTGAAATGCCAGGCTCCAGATTCAGCGAGCGACTCTGCTTAAAAGTAATAAGGGGGAGAGCAATAGAGGAAGATGCCCAACATCAGTCTCTGACCTTCACATCCACATGTAAAGGCACATGTGCGTGTATATACACGTGTATGTACAGAAACATACACACACTTTAAAAACTAGCAAGGAAGTGAATTTTTTTTTACTTGTATACTTGAGGTACACACAGATTCTGGAGGAGAAAGGTCACATTTCATTGAATGACTTCCATGGCTACATCCCCAGCTTTGTAGATGTACTAGCAAAACTGAGTAGTGGTTAGGAAGGATTAGAGAAACTAGCGTCAGACTTTTTTGCAACCAGATCTTATCTCTGCACCTGGCTGGCTGTTTGACCTCACCTGTCCAAGCCTTGATTTCCTTTTATGATTGCTTAGCAGATTCTGGGGTAGCATATATAACAGTGCTTTATATAAAGCAAGGGCTTCGTGTCTACATCTTCTACAATGTGAACGAATGCAAACAAGTGACTAAACATACCCTAGAGGCGAGTAGTGGCTCTGCTAGTTTAATGATCTGCCAAGTGGGAATCTGGGCTTTCAAGTCATCTCAGGGGAAGTTGAGAGGCAGCAGCATGTGGTCTCACAGTCATAGAGACAGGGGTTGGAAGCACTCATGGCTCTGGACCCAGAAACGCATCACTTAAAATTTGTAATCCTCTGTTACAATAAGCTTCGCTTCGGAGAGTCTTGTGCAGTTCCAACAATCTAGACATTTTGGGGCAGCATCCAATAATGAGAAGAGGATTTCTTATCCACAAACACTGTTGAGGTTGTCAGGGCCATTGTGTGCACCATAGGATGTCCAGGAGCCTCTATCCAACTAGAAGACAAAAGCATCATCCAACCAGAACATACCTCTGAGTATTTCCAAATGTCCTCTGGGGAAGAGAACACTTTGACCTTGGCCAAGAGTCAATGCTATCCTAAGGAAAAAGGGAGGCAGAGAAACAGCAATACAGACATTTGACTCTCCTCCTTGACAAATCCAGCCTGAAGTAAAATACAAGAGGAAAGGAGAGCAGAAGTCAAAGGAAGGAAGGAAAGCTGTGCCTCCTCTCTCATGGCTCCTTGGAATCTTTAGGAGTCTAATCTGCACCCCAACCTTCCCTCCAGCATTTTTTGTTCCTTAAATCTTTTGAATCCATCACCTCTATCAAAGGAAAGCCTACAAATAAACTCTATCTTTTCTCTCCCACATTAATTAACAGCAAATTGCAGAAGTGAAACTGAAACCCAGTTTTAAAACAAGCAAGGGATCTAGGGCTGTATATTAAGATTTCATCTGATTTTATTTGGTCTTGCTTGCCCTGACTGGTACAGCTACAGTCTAGGTGGTAATTTATGGCCCAGTTAGCCTTTATTTAAACAAAGATGATGAGATTTTGTATCAGAGTGGTAGAAAACTTTAAAATGATGGGACTTACATGTTGAGCAAATATTGACTTAAAGTTTACCATGTTCCGAACACACTTGCAGAGGCTTGAAAAGCATCGGCGGATAAGACAGGAAGAGCTTCCCTCCTACGAGAAGACCAGCTCATTGGCTTTGGGGTCTAGTGACATCCAGTAGGAATGCTGCCCACAGACCTCGAGTCCTTGTCATTTCTTTCCCCAATTCATTCTCTTCCCAGTTTCCTCTCTTCTTCAGACTTCCTGCTCCTAATGTGTCAGCCCGTAGAACAGAAACTCAACAGAGACTTGGCTACAGCTTTCTGCATACATTCCTCATTTTCTTTGTCACTTGATTCTCAAGATGAAAAAGCATTATCCCACCTTGATTAAAAAAATGGAATGCTTCCTTGCTCCTAGGTGACAAGCCTTCTCTTTACACTCTAGGCTCTGGGTGTGAACAATACAATCATACCCTTCCCCTTCCCACACTTGTTACAGAACCCCACGCCTCCCAAACCTTCCTCTGTGTTAGTACTCTCTGGCCACATGAAAAAATTTAGGCAGAGCAAAACACAACCTTGATTAGCAAGCCCAGCTCAAGGAGTAGAATTTTAGATGTGCTGACACATTGGTCTCCAGGAAAGGCACATACTCTCTGTTCTTAGAACAGTATTATTATCTCTGATTCAAATCTCACCCATTTCTCCATATCTCGGATATCAAATGTACGTGAGATCAGGATTAAAAAAGAAAAAGATAATTATGTAACAGGACCGCTATTACTTGTTTGTGAGAACAGTGCCTGGGGATTCCTCACTGGCATGCGAAGTGATTTTGAGCTACAGTTGAAAAGGAACTGAAGGAGACATATTTGGATGCCAGGTTTTGGGATGGAAAGAGACGAGGGACAACACAGGTGTTTAATTTTATTCTGTTTTGCAGTTTCTGGGTTTTTATTTTCCATTTATTTTCTGACAATATTTACCTATCATAGTCTCTAACCTAACATGGTTCAAAATTTCTCATTTTGAACTCCTACAGAAAATCTCCACTCACAATGCCTCTGGCACACTGAACATTAAGGGCTGCTAGCTGACTTGGGGAAAACTTGAAACACTAAATATCTGGTATAACACTAAACACAGCTCTGTAAGTCAGTTAAAAATGTCAACTGTTCTTGTATTGTGACCGTCTAGTAATTAAAGCCTTGTTGCCATTCAAATAGTCATTGAACTTGGTCTATGGATGGGTTAGAGTATTTCTGGCAAACTTAAATGAAGGGAAAGCAAGCTTAGACAGTCAATAAATGTGGGAAACGTGAATCTTTCTGAGCTGTTTTCAGACGTGACTCGTCTAGTCTTTCTTCTGTCTTTAAGAGGTCAGGCTTTGCTAGCTCTTAGCAGAGATGCTAAGTGGTCCAGGCAGATGATAGGCCATTGTGAGTAGAGAGGGGATAAAGGGTTGTGCCCCCTGTGGGGAGGGGGCAAGTCAGATTTTCAAGCTAAACAGAAATTTGTGGCAGTAATTACCCTTTATCATTAATGACAGGCAATTGCCATAGCAACTGGCTGCCACCTGTCTCTCACATACCAGCTCGGTCTGCTCTGAAGCAAAACAAGAGATACTACAAAGTCAATTGTGGAACCACAAGCCCGAAGAATGAAGGAAAATCTATGTTGATATTAATAACTTAGCTGGAGGCATGCACGGTTCATTGTAAAATATTAAATAACAACAAAACAACCTGATATGTTAAGAAAAAAAAACACGAATGAACAGAGCCAAAGTAAGGGAGGGCCATGGTTAAAGACAGAGGTCTCGAGTTGGAGAGCCGGATTTGACTCTAAGCTTCTCTGTTTTTGGGTTGAGTAGCTCTGGGTGAATGATGTAACCTCCCATAAGCATCAAAGGGTCAAACTCACAGACTTTCGGGGATAATTCCATGAGATAACAATGCCTGTTATCTAGTCATCCCTAGACGAGCTCACAGTCAGTGGCAACTGTCTCGTTGCCTGGAAGCAAGGTGTGGGAGCACACGCTAACAGCGGTGTGTGCTAATGTAGACTTAGTACATGGGGTCACTGCTCAGGGGATCCAGGCCTCTCTAAGCTCTCCTCTGCACTTTGTACCTGTGTAGGCACAGGCACAGAGGCATCAGATGGCTTGAGTCTATCATCTTGCTGTTCTCCACAGTATTCTCAGTACCACAGTTCAGGAGGCCATTTAGTCCTCTTAATGATACTACACAGACAAACCTCAGTGATAGCTAAAATTAGTTTTCCTTTGAGTCTCTTTGATTATGTCTCTAACCCCTTGAGCACTCCTCTTACCCCCTAAGTCCTGGTATTGTACTATTGTACAGGGGCCAATTAGAGATGTTAACCATCCTACGCACAGGACAGGCATTCTTTGGCACTGGGGTGGTGAAGATGTACTAATTTTTACCTTTGACCCATCTGCTAAAGAAAACCTCTAGTGACTTGACCAGTCTTATAAGATGTGCATGATATATATATATATGTTAATAAGAACACCAAAGCTGGGTTGATCTTGAACTGCATTATCAATGCAGAGTTAAAAATTCATATACATTCCCGTAGTTAATAACTGCCTGATTTCCTCTTTGGCCAGTCTAGGCCTGCCCTCTGCCAACCAGCACATTTGAGTCTTCTAGTCTGCCCTCTCCTTAGCGTCCGGGTCTCCAGCTCTCTGTTTCACTTTAGGGGTTCGGCCCTCATCCCCTTCCCTTGAATGCTGTGGCAGCCCACTAGCTGGTCTCTGCTACTCATGTGCTATTCTCCCTCAGCACGATTTTATAGGATGCTAACGTAATCCTGTGGCTGTCCTTAAAAAAAGAACTTTCAGTGCATTTTCTAACCTTGCTGGTAAACCTCCGCCATCTGCTTCTGTTTCCCTTCCAGTCACATGGGTCATTGCTGTGGCTTTCCCTGGGGGATACCAGCCCGTATCATGCCAGTCCAGTCTCGATTTTGCTGGGGCTTGCTTCTAGTAAAGCACCTTTGATTTTTCAAGTCCTGCCCAGCCGTTATCTCTCATTTAAGGATTGACTCTTCTTCTTTTTTTCTAGAAATTCCAACTACACCCAGTGTAAGATTCTCCACACTGCTCATAGTTCTGTGATTTAAAATACACGTCCTTCTTTCTTATTAGAATGCTTGAGGCTATGGTAAGGCCTGGGCACATTATTTCTAATGTCTTCAGGCTCCAGTAACACAGCCAGTACCTGATCAATGCAGAGCGCACATTGATCTTGTCTCTGAACAATGCGGTACCTTAAACACTGCTGCAGTGTAAGACCCTCTCTGCGACGGTGCTCTTGCTCAGTCCTGCACTGTCATGTGGAAGCCATAGGTGTGTGGACGTATGGCATGCAGCTGTGAAGTGGCAGTCCTCTTCTAGCTCTCTGCTCCTCAGAATCATTGTTATACCGAGCAGCATGCAAAGATGGCTGTGTAGTTACAGTTCAGGCTATAAAGTTACACACCTGGACCATCTAATCTTAGTGGGAAAGACCATCAAAATCGACGACGCCAGGAAGAGAACGTGGTTTATATGAATAATTGTTTCTTGTAGGCGGACGTGTTACAGTCAGTATTCTAGTGTGTGTGTGGTGTGCGTGTTTTCATTCCAAACACTTTTCAAAGATTCTGCATTATATAGTCAACATTTTTGTAGTAACCATCATGGATGTGAAGTAGTTTTCCCTCCGAAGGACTACTCAGTCTCTTTCATTTTCTTAGGGAAGAAGGCAAGAAATCTCTTCTTTGCCTACACGTATTTTCATGGTTCCAGCAGCTACCTTTGCTGTGGCATCTGAATGTCTCCGGCTGCTAGTCACTCTTTCCACTAGATGTCACCAAACTACTTGCAATATTAGTGTAGAGGCTCTGTGCATATTCAAATGGTTAAAAATATTTAAACACCATTATTCAGTGTTCTTCGGTGTCACACAAAGCATTCAGAATTTGAAGAATTAGTAAGAAAAGGCATATTACATAATGTTCTGCTTCTTATGTAACAGGTGAGGGCTTACATGAATCCTTTGGTTTTATGTAATTCATATTTTACTGGCTTCTTAATACGATTGTGAGGGGAAAATTGACATGAGAGCCTTGTTTAAATGTAGGATTATTTCCAGTTGATTCCGAGCTCTCTTTTTATATAATATATAGAAAAGCAGAGGCCAGAATCCCAAAACTCTTGTCAGAAATGTTTTCCTTGAGATGAATGCAGCTTCCAGCACGGAATCTGTAGCTCTTGGGATAATGAATAAAAACATCGCATTGGGATTCTTTTTGGAACATGTTAATTATTATAAAGCAGTTTAAAATTTATTTGATGCTTCAGGAAGTAAAACCAGAAACCTTTTCTTGAGGAACTGAAGAAGGTGTCTCTTTAACATAGGGCAACGGAGAGCCCTGTTTCTTTAAACATATGAACCTATTTCCTGTGTAGGTTCAAAACCCGTCTTTTTTCTGATTGGCTCTGTTAACAGCTAAAGTGAGGGGTTTAAGGAAGCTTGTTTCCAATCATTTTTGTTGAGAATGAAAATGATTAGCCAATCAAAAGGCATTTAAATTAGGCAGTGGGGTTTGGGGAAGAAGTCTGTGTGTTCTCTCCTGCTTCGTCTCCTGGACTGTGGAGTTCATGTTATCAACCATTAGCTTCACCATGGGAAAAGAGGCCACAACACAATAGCCTTAAAGCAAAAATATGTCTAAATTGCCCTGGTTGTTTTCTAGAGTTTTTCCAGTTGTTACCCATTATCAACAGCACATAGTATTATCCACAGTATTAAGGATTTTTGACTATTGTCCAATTTTAAATGTTCCATATCACTTTTTATTGTTTATTATAGCATATTCTCTGCACAAAATTAAAAGGCAATAAAGATCATTAATGCTAACTAAGTTTAATTACAGGAAAAAAAGCTATCCCTAACAATAAGGAGGAAACTAAACCAACCCAGCAGCTCCATCAGGTCACCCACACATCTCCGTGTACGGTACAGTTTTAAAGAAATCGTGGTATTGATCATTATATCCCAGATGCTATCAATTCAAAAGCAAATGAGTCTACACTCCGGGGATTTTAACTCCCACTAATCTGACTCTACTGAGGTTCGTATAACAAACGCCATCTTACTTTATTTTGTGCAGAAACTATGAATTTTAAGCACATGAAGATAAATCCCATGGAAAACAGAATAGCTTCAGCACTATGGGGCTCCAGCTTCTGTATGCGTTTATCAGGTACAACTTGACACATCTGTGGACTGTGCTCTGAGCCCCGTTTCATTTGCTACTCATGTGCCATTTTACCACAGAGAGAGGTCAGATCTCCTTGCAATATCGTAATACATAATTGCAATTTGGTTCTTCTGTCCTAGGCATCTCCTGAAAAATTTCTTTACTTTAACCTTTTGTATGAAATATTCATCTGAGCTGCTCTGATCTGGTGACAACCCTCAACTGTAAAGTGGAGAAGCCATTTTGGGACGTCTCTCTTCAGATGCCCAGGTTTGCTTCTCTCTAGTACTTAAGGAATGAATAGGCCTCCATCAGCAACATGTAAGGCCTGATAAGCTCGCCCTGAGACACACTTTGCACTGTTATTGTTCAGTGCCTTCCTTTCATGTGTCCACCAAGCACCTCTAGTTTAGCTCCAAAGCATAGTGCATTTCCTCTGTTATTTTCATATTCACCATCTCACCGATTGCTGCCACTGAAGTAGCAAGAGTTTTACTGGTAGGCTCTCACCCACGGAACTGCAGAGTCTAAGACTAACTTCACATACTTTGAAATTAAAGTGTGTGTGTATGTGTGTGTGTGTGTGTGTGTGTGTGTGTGTGTGTGTGTGTGTGTATGAGAGAATGTGTTGTGTGAGAGTATGAGAGAGTGTGTATGTGTGTATATGGGTGAGAGAGAGTGTGTGTAAGTGTATGTGTATGTGAGAGTGTGTGTGTGTGTGTGTATGTGAGTTTGTGTGAGAGAGTGTGTGTGTTTCAATTACTTTAAAGACATTTTGCTAATTTGCTGCAATCTTTTAACATCCTGTGTTTTAATGAATGTTCCAGGGAAGATTTGTAGTGAGAGGTTGGTTTCTCGAAATGAAAGGCATCGGCATTCACAGAATTTGGTCAAAAAAGAAGTCCAGCACTAAATTGTATGTTGCTTTGGGTGTCAGCCATGAAGATTTGCTCAGCTCATTGCTGAAGGATATTGAAACACATTTCTCGCCGACATGGCGTCATCTGTGGTGTGGATGGAGCCTTCATGCTGACAAACACTGCGTGAGTGGCTGCTGGAGCCAGTAGGCACTCCTGATGATTAACTACAAAAATGCTTTTGACTCTGGCTGCTGACAGGAGTGACAGTGCTTTGGCCAGACCGGCCTCCTTCTGGACACCAAAGCGTGTTCCCATCTTGGTTTTACCATCTGGTTCCAATACAAGCCAGGGACGATGAGGAGAAGAGTCTGTTAGAGAGGCAGCAATTGACTAATTCTTTTGGCAGTTTAATCTTTCTCTGATCAATTAAAAAGAAATGTACGTAGGCCAGTGGAACAAAGCAGCAGATTCTGAAATTTTAGTTTGGCAAAGGTATTTTTGAGCACTTCCCAAATGCAAGGGGTCTTGACTGCATGGGTCACAGAATGCTTTGTTATGGTAAAGGTGGGCAAATGTGTGAGCTTCTGCTATGGAACTGAAGTTTAACCATGGCGCTGCAAGAATACCAATGTTGCATTTTATATGACTCACTTCCTCCTAAGCAGCTCTAAATGTATCCAGTTGGTGGGAGAATACTTAGCCCTGAGGATACTAAAAGCAGCAGAAATAATCCAAACTGGATATCCTTATTTGAAATGTGTGTGATCAAGTTATTTTGGATTTTACATTTAAAAAGTTTAAAATATTTCTAGAGTAAAGAGGTACCTTAGGAATGGGACTTGGCAATGTTTGCTGGTCTGGGGCTGGAGAGATGGATCAGTGATTAAGAGCACATGCTGCTTGTGGTGGTTTGAATGAGAATGACCCTCACAGGCTCATGTATTTGAATTCTTAATTCCTTTTGGTGGAACTGTTTGAGAAGGATTAGGAGGTGTGGCCTTGTTGGAGGAAGGTGTGTCACTGGGCTTGGGCTTCAAGGTTTCAAAAACCCATTTGAGTCTCAGTTCTTTCTCTCTTCTCACTTTTGCATAAGAATGTAAGCTCTCCACTACTGCTCCAGTACCATACCTGCCTGTTTGCTGCCATGCTCCCTGCCATCATGGTATGAACTCAACCCCTGGAACTGTAAGTCCCAGTACAATAAACTCTTTTATAAGTTGCCTTGGTTATAGTGTTTTGTCATAGCAATTGAAAAGTAACTAAAACATTGTTCTTCAGAGGACCTGAGTTCAGTTCCTAGCACCCAGCGAGAGAAGTTCACAACTGACTGTAACTCCAGTCCCAGGAGATCTGACACTTTCTTCTGACCTACAAGGACACTGCACATATTATGGTACACATATAAAGGAGGCAAGTGCACATTATACACATAATAAAGAAATAAACAAACAGACAAACTAATCACTGATGCTTCATATTCTCTCTGCACACATAGTCTGAAGTAACTTGATAATACAATTTTAATTTTTTTTGAGACAGTCTGGTAGACTTGGAACTCATATAGACCAGGCTAGCTAGGAACACAAAATTCTGTCTGCCTTTGTCCCCCAAAAGCTGGGATTAAAGGTGTATGCGACCATTGCCTAAAATTTCAATTTAACTTAATTTAAAACTTTTTTTGCGTTTAAAAATTTAGACAGGGTCTAAATTAAAAATGTTAGCATGGGTTTAAAAGTTTGGGCTGGCGTTGAACTTGCTGTGTGGCTGAGGACGACCCTGAACTTCTGATCCTTCTGCTTCCCCTTGAGATCAAAGGTGTGTACCACCACCCCTGGTTGAGGCAGTGCTGGGGTACTAGGCTAACATTCTGCCACTTGAGTTACATCCCAACCTCCTACACAATATTTTTAGTGCACCTGTGTTTGGATTGAAACTTTTGACAGGAGATCTTATACGGGATTTTCACTTAAGATGTCGTGTTGGTACTCAAAAGTTGGGTTTTGAAATGTTCAGATATTGAATTTTCATATCAGGAATGCTCAACCTATGATAATATTTTTGTGAGGCTTTATAATTTCCCAAATGCATTCAACTAGAACTTTTCCTTACAGAAATTTTGCACAGCTAGATGAACAGACAGCATTTTTTATGCTTGCAATTAGCATACATGGAAACAGACTCTGAGATACTAAATAATGTACACAAAGTCACACAGCAGGGAGTGGGGACAGGAATAGGCTGGGATGGAGAGGCTCCCTCTCTGGGGACTGCACTTTCCACTGTCTGGTATTGCTTTATGTCCTCCTGACAACAGTTCCATAGTTGCAGAAAGGTCAGGCCCATCCCAACATGAGAACGTGGGGGAACAGAACGGCAGCCAGCTCTTCTTGTGACCTGCCACAAGCTTACATAGAGCACATCTTGGTCTTGAGACATGATGCCATGGAGAATCCATCTTGTCAATAGGAAACATCAATGTTCAGTGATGAGAACTTGAGTTGTATAGATAGAACAGTATAAACTTGGATGGAAAAGTTCAAGGTTAGTAGGTTGGGATTCAAATGGGCTCCTATCTGTTGAGTAGTGCTGCCTGAATGAAACGTGGGAGAGTCCCAGCATTTCTGTTTCATCAGATTTCTTTCTTTTCCCATTCTTGTCTTTTAAATCTTCTATTTCTAATGCCCTCACCTTGACATGCATGGAATGAAGCTGTCCTAAATAGGAAGAGGGATGGCCAAGATAAACCTACCCGAGCAAACCTGTTTTTCAATGAGATGTTTAGAAGGTATCCAATCTGTTCCTTCTGGATCAAGAATTCCCTGATTACTGATACACATATAAACACATAGAGACATGCACATGTTCAAACCAAACACAATCATGAGAAGAAGTGGACCCACCTCTAACCAAGACACTGTTTGTGATTGATACCTACTGGCAATGGCAATATTAGTTTTCTCCAATCGACTGTTAATAGGTATTTCAACTTCAGTTCAAAGCAAATTCCATGCCTAGGCATAAAACAGACTCCATGGTTTTTGTTTTGTTTTGTTTTTGTGGCCCTTTTGTTTAATTAATTAATTAGTTTGCTATTTATTGTGTTTTACTGTTTTTTGATTATTTTGATTTTTTGAGAGACTGGGGAAAGAAAAAGAAGGAACAAACTTGGATGGTAAGGATGTAGGAAGAGTTGGGGGAGGGGAAAGAATATTATCAAAATACATTATATGAAAAATGATTTTCAAGTCTCTAAATTTGTTGTTTATTTTTTGAGAGCATGGTTACACTGTTTTTTCCTCCCCTTTCTTCCTCCAAACCCTTTTCATATATTCATTCTTGTTCTCTTTTAAATTCATGGCCTTTTTTTCATTAGTTGTGCCAGTCTATCTATCTACCTACCTACCTACCTACTTATCTATCTATCTATCTATCTATCTATCTATCTATCTATCTATCAATCATCTATCTATCATCTATCTATCTATGTATCTATCTATCTATCTATCTATCTACCTATCTACCTACCTATCTATCTATATGCACACATACAGTCTGAATAATGCTATTTATATGCATTTATCTTCAGGGCTGACCACTTGGTTGGATAACAAATTAATGTAGTCTGCCCTGGGGAAGAGTATTTCTCCCACTTTCAACCTTCTGTAGTTGCCTGTAGTTCTACATGTAGGGTTGAGGCCTCATGGGAGTTCCCCTGTCCATGTTAGCATGTTTATTATTGTCCTTGTTTGTCTTATGTTTGGGAGACTCATGGTAAGACTTTCTGGGTATAGCTTCTAACATTATTAGGAGACACAATTTTAAACGAATCTCCCTCATCTCTGGCTCTTATAATCTTTCTGTTTGCTCTTCCATTATGTTCCCTGAGCCGTAGCTGTGAAAGTTCTTTTGTAGTTGTATTCTTCTTTCGTAACTGGGCTCCATAACTCTGTAGTTTTCTGTAATGGTCTATGTCTGTTGCTGAATTTCCTTGATGAGGTGTGAGGGATGTGTACGTAAGGACATCCTCTTTCGGGTATAGTTACAGGTTATACTGGTTTAATAAAGTGGTGGTTGTAGGTTCTTCTCTGAGTACTATGGCTTCACTAGCTCTGGGTAGTTAGCTAGCTCTCCAGTGCCAGGCTTCATTGCCCTCTGGTTGAACAGGTCTTCGGTCAAATTGCTGAGTTGTTCGTTATTTCCTGTTGGAAGTACCACTGCCCCACTTTTAGGGTTATTGTGCCACGTTAGTCTTTGGTGTGGCTCATAAATGTCATAGTTGTGTAGCACTGTTGGTTGCTTCCCTCCTTTGGAAGCTTGCATGGTGCCTTCTGGTACCATGCAACTAGTCCTTAAGAAAGAGGCATTTGAGTCACTTACAGTTCAGGGGTCTCCAAGTCCCTGTGTTTGGAGTGCACAGAGTCTTCAGCAACCTTCCACCACCTGGGGACAATCCAGGGTAATAGCGATGGCCTGTAGTGTTTGGGGTGTCTCTTAGACAACCTTGACCAGCAACAACTCAATGGAAAGTTTGTTGTACCTGGGGCTGGGTTTTTGTTTACGTAGTTCTTGGAAGGAGCATTATTAGCCTAGATAGGGAAATTTCATTTAAACCGTGTACGTCAATTTGTGAACATACCAACATACACCTATTATACATATTTTTAGGTAGGTAGTTAAGAGTATGATTCCTTGTGATCTTTTCAGACATCTTTACTGTTATTCTCCATCCTTCTTAAAGAATAGGATCAAAATACAGTGCATAAAAAAAACCCCAAAAAACAAAAACCAAGAAACAAACAAACAAAAAACCGAAAAAAATAGTAAAAACCAAACCAAACCAAACCAAACAAACAAACAAAAAGAGCCCTTCTTGCTTATCACCATGTAAATGAATCAGAGGCACAGAGAGGAGAGTCACAGCCAATAGTAAAAGAGGCTGGAAAGAGACCTAGGTAGACCCATGTGAAGGTGAATCTTCATTGCCAACTGATCGGATTTGGATTCAGTTAGGTGACACACTCACCTAACTGTGTCCAGAGAAGTTTTAATGAGAGGGAAAGAGTCACACTTAACATGGGTGGCAACTTCTTATGGTTGGGGTCTGCCATTAAGTAAAATAGGCAAAAGCAAACCAAGTCCCAGCACTCCTCTGTCCTTGCTCTGTGTTTTCTGCGGCAGGCTGCTTCAAGCTCTGCTTGTCATGCTTTTCCCCTCCATGATGGATTACATCCCTTAGCTTACAAGACAAAGCCTCCCTTAAGTGGCCTTTGTTAGGTATTTTGCCACAGTAGTGGAAAAAAATATCTAATACAGGCTCCTTTAGAATATTCTTTTAAATCAGACCACAAGGGACAAAACAAAGGTTGGTTTTCCATTTGTTGCAATGGTTGTGGCTGAGACCTCTCTAGCAAACTGCAAGAGGAAAGCATACTTGTTTACTTGATATAATTTTCAGAGATAGAAGTCTTTGAAAATGAAGTCCCCTCATCCCCCGATATAAGTATTAATGGAAGCAAAAGAGTGTGGTTTAGTGGTGAACTGGCAGGGCATGCCCAGACCCTTTTCTGTGATGTGATTTCTTTTGGGTCATGATGGACTCCTCTGGAATGGAGGCCTTAGGACCTACAACAGGGGGAAGGTCTGTTAGGCTTTATGGTGTCTTCAGGGAGATGTCGCTGGAAGAGTTCTAGTTTCTTTGCTCTCGCTCAGGGCAGAGGATGGGAGCAGTTAGAGTCCTTCCCAGTGTTGTTTTCTTGACACACCCTCATTGGGGTAGTGTGTCCCAAACCCTTTCATTAGAGAGAAGGAGCCCTTTCCAAAGCCTGTGTGAACGTTGTCAAGTATACACGCCTATGACTATATCACAATATGGTACACATACATACAGCTGTCTATTTATTCCCATTGAGCCTTTCAGTTTGAAAAGCAAAGCAAATCTCAGTGAAGAGTTGATGGTTTCTTTGAGCACAACCTGGGTCACTCAAGTTTTCTTCAACACAAGGCTCTTCTGTGTAAAACGGGCATTTTAATTTGCCAGTGTTAAGAGGTCCATTTGAAGAAAGTCACACTTCCTTTGGAGGTTCGTGAGTTGATCATCTGAACATCTGTCTTCAGGCACCCACCTCAGAAGACAGAAAAAAGAGTATGTTGACTAGAAGTTTTAAAAAAAGCTACTTTTTGTGCTGGCAAGAGAGCTCGGCAGGAGAGGAATTGCTGTCAAGTCTAACAACCCCTTGCCCCCTCCGTACCCCTCTGTACCCACATAGTGGAAGGAGAGAACTGCCTCCTGCCAGCTGTCTTCTCACCTCTAAGAGTACACATTTGAGCACACGCATGCACACACATGTGCTGGGCACACCTACAATTTAAAAAGCCACTTGAATGAGACATGGTAAGAAATCTGGATTTGTCAGTCGTTTCTGGTTCTGAGGGCCCAGTGCCACTGTTCTGTTCACCAGAGGCACTGCCATCCTTCAGATAACAGGATTTGCTGCCAATCATACCTTTGACCGTCCTCTCATGCTTGTGTGATAAAAACCCTTTATTAATTAGTACATAGATTAATAATACTGAACTATTGACTGGTTTTGAAGATTCAATGAAAGCTATTTTTGTATAGACTTTAGTACAATAATGGTCATATAGTTAATACTATGTAAATGTTTTTATTTAAACACTAAGATTAACTATAACCATGTCTCAAAGCGTTTATAGTACTTGTGGCCAATCCAGATGATAATTTTCTAACAAATTATATTTTAGTTGAGTTAAATTACTCAATAAACAAAATTTCATAAAATTTAAGTCTTATCTACCAATAGAACTATGTGAGTGAACACTTTTATTTGTACAGAAAGTGATGTATTATGAGTAAGGATGGGGTGGACAATAAGAAGAGAAGTAAAATGGTTGACCATTCGGATAACGTAGTAGTTACTCTGCAGAATCATCCAATATAATCCTCACAGCAATTTTGTCTTTATTTCACGTAAGAAGAGAATCTGGTACTGGAAAACATGTATGTGGTTTCATCTGAGGCTCAGAGTATTCAAGTCACTGGAGATTACTTTGAGAAGCACTGCATATGGGCGTTCTACTAACTAAAGCCTGTGCTACACTGTATGAACCAGCGGTTGACAATAGGGTATCTGGGGGACAACTAGACAGTGTATGTTCAGAGCCTTAGCAATAAACATGGTAAAGTCATGTCAGTCTCTGAAGTCAACCCAAGGAAGAAAGTTACAGTTGCTTAAGTTTTTAAGAGCAAAGTAGAACATACTATGATTTTGCATGGACCTCCCTTTAGATTTTCCTCAAAAATATTAGGAAGGAAATTAGATTTCTTTCATAGACAGTGGAACTAAAATGGAGCTGGTAAGTTACTTGTTTTGGCTCATGCCATCACAAAACAACACAACGGTATTCAAATTTTAATTGACTGGGCACCAAGGACCATTCTCTTCACTTTGAGCCTTGCCCTCTAAAGTATAAAGATGTTAGAGGGTCATTGCTGAGCTGCTTTTTAGTGTAAAAGGGGAAAATTCAAATACTCCTCATCAGCGAGATGGTTGAACAGATTCTGCTGTGGCCACACAAAACCGTGTTTTCAGACACGGAAAATTACACTAGCGCTAGTATGAGCCAAACGAAATGGAACTAAGATACATTTTGCTTTTATGTGAATGTTTTTATGTAGCTAAAGTAAGATATAACTTCAAGGTTGCAAAGTTAACCATTTGGCCCAACCTTACATGAAATTGAAACAATTGCTTGCTCACTTTGTTTCTAGATGTCTTCACGGAAGGCCCTGGAATCACAAAGTTGCCCTTGGTGGTACAGGTTGGTATCCATAAGGGGAGAGCTGAGTGCAATCGACTGAGCCTGACTGTGGCTCCTAATACCTGGCAAGGGTTTCCATTTAGCTTGATGATGGCTTTGCACATTTATTTGAACAAAGGGGGATGGTGGAGACTGTCCTTAAGATACAGGATATCATTGCTGGCCACTTTGACAGTCAGAAATATGAGCTATTTCTGCAGGCTTGAGCTGGTTGGTTCAGCAGATATCTTGTCTGCTGTCTTCCTTGTGTGATTTTGACATAATGATAGAGAAAACACCTTATTAAGTTCTCCAGTGGACCAGGAAGAAGATGTTAACATTTTAAAACACAAAATACTGCACTTGAGGAACATAAAATGAAATGGGCAGCTGAGGTAATTACAGCACATTCTCAATTTGCTGGCGTTTAACCACTTAGAGCTCTTTATTAACTGATTTGTGTGTGTGCGTGACCATGGGCACTCTTGTCAGGAATAGGAGAAAGAAGTGACTGATAATTAGCACACTTGTCTCCGGACTGTAATTTTTCTTTTACTACTAAGACAAAGCTAAGATACAGTCTCAACTTAGCTCTCCAGAGGATGGATGGAAGTTAGTCTGTTTATTTAACTGAATTACTCATGTTTATAATTTCATGGCTGAAGCCAGAAAAATGTAGGCTGAGCATTGCTGCATTAATCATACTGATAAATTAACATTTCAGTTCTATAGCCACTCTCTTTATATATATTCTCTCTATATATATCTATATATTCTCTCTATATCTCTATCTATCTATCTATCTATCTATCTATCTATCTATCTATCTATCTATCATCTGTCTGTCTATCTACCTATCTATCATCTGTCTGTCTATCTACCTATCTATAAATCATTTATCTATTGTCTGTCTGTCTGTCTTTCTATAGAGGTAAATTAACCCAGCCAAATTCATTGAATCATCTGCAGTCTGTTTTTAGGGAACATAGAGAGGATTTAGGACCCCTCTAACCCGTTAGTCCCTTTTGCTTATGGGATAGCTAACTCAGCCATCCATATATACGCGTGTGTACACATAAACACACACAGCTCTTAGTTTTCAGGAGAGAAACATAAATAAGGTCACACAGAGCGTCTTTCTTTGGCTGTGCACTCTAGCTGTAGTGAACTCTCCTTGACTCAAGATGAAACACTTCATTATCCAAGTCGAATGATCATCTAGAAAAAGTCAGCTGTGTTTAAACTATGCTTAACTGTATTTAAAATAAAATACAACATATTTACATTCTCTCCCCTAGTTTATTATAAAGTTTACACTTTAAAAATTTTTAAATAAAAAACGTTCTCCAGAACTGGGATTTGTATGTGTTCTTTTGACTTAGCTGCGAGAATCAATCAGATCATGTTAAGGTGCACAATAAGGCTCTTTCCGAAGCCTATTATTAAATATACATAAGAATAGACGTTTTTGTGTGTTCAGAAATAAAGAGAAAGAAAGTGTTCTCTGTTTTTGAAGATTGAAATCCTTCAAAGCTTTTTCGATTTCGAGAAAACAAAAGGCTATTGTAAACCGGAGCTTTGAAATGGCGAAGACAGCCGCAAAGTAATTAATTGCTCATTCATGAGAAAAAAAAAGTACAAATGGAAGGCAAAAGTTAACCCCTCAAAATAAAGTGTGCAGCTACCAAAACAGCCGTCAGCGCCTCTGTTTTGAAACACGATGGGCCTCTTTGTGCTGCTGCTGGTTTTGTTTTGAGGATTGGTGGCTGGAGCTGACGACAAGAGACACATAGCATGGGAAGATAGACCGGTTTCCTCTCAGGGGAAGGGCTTGCTGCTTACAGGGCTTCATTCTGAAAGCTAAGGTAAAGACTCTCTCCTCTACCTAGTCCCCAACACGTTTGCACATGGCATTCTTTGTTATGAGGTTGTCTAATTAAGACATAAATGCACACATACACACACATACAAGGAAAAGTGATTATTCAGCTTCCAGGGGGCTGTGAACAAGTGCTAGAAATGGAAGACTATGTAGGACTTCTCTCTCTCTCTCTCTAAAACACTCAAATTAAGTGATCAATCCTATTTAGAAAGGCTTTTCAATATATTTCGTGCCCCAGGGAATCTTGCTCCAACCAAGAGCTGTGGCTGGTAGCTACTATGTCTACATTTGCAACAGCTTGAGCTGAGCCATCTCACAGGGCTTAGGGAAATTGCTGCCAGCATAAAGCAAATAATTCCCTCCCTCTGGCCCTCCGCAATCACAGGAAACTGTAATTTCTCATTATCAAACCTTCTGCCCCATGAGTCCTGCTGTACCTTCAAACCAGGAGTGCCGTTCACAATCACCTTCCTGTCATAAGCACAGGCGTGTGTGTATGTGTGTGTGTGTGTGTGTATCTGTGTGTGTATCTGTGTGTGTGTGTGTGTATTTTGATGTGACAAAAATCACACCCATCCCTCCCCAGTATAGCATCTTTTGGAGGTGACACGAGGAATCTGAAGCAACGGGAAGGGTGGCTGAAAACTACCCATCGTTTTAGTATTAAAATCCTGACTGACTTGACTTGCGAAGGAGTGGTACACCTCAGATAGTTGGAAGAGCAAGCGTTCATTTGCGTCTCATCCAGACTATTCATTCACTTCATCCCAGAGGGCCCAAGGCACTGCTTTTCAAATTTCATTTCTGGGCTAATTGAACTGGAGAACTTATTTTTGATTTATTTAATCTCTTAAAATAACAATGGCAATGAAACAGACAATATGATGTAAATAATAGTAATAATAATAATAATAGGTAAATTAGTTCCCATATCTGAATATATTGTTCCACAGTGATTTTATTTGTAAATTCACCCTAAAAACTTAGAAGTCATTTTCTTTGAAGGCTTAGTTTCTTGGACAGTATGCAAACTTTATTATCTATCTATCTATCTATCTATCTATCTATCTATCTATCTATCTAATATTTATCTATTTTATTTTTTTTTAAATTGAAAATACCTTCTTCTTATAGTATATATCCTGACCACAGTTTCCCTTCCCTCCATTTCCCTTCCCTTTCCCTCTCTCCCAGATACACTCTGTCTCTATTTCCTTACAGGAAAGAACAAAACTCCAACAACAACTAAATTCAACCAAATAAAATACAATATGACAAGGCAAAAGCCCTCATAGGGGTGGGCACAAAAAGACCCACAGTCAGACTTTATGTGGAGAGAGAGAGAGAGAGAGAGAGAGAGAGAGAGAGAGAGAGTCTAAATTGGAGGACTCTCTCTCTGGTCCCTCTCCTTGGAGCAAACTACATTTAAAATAGAGAAGGTAATCATTGGTTCAAATATATTTTTATTTTAGTGCTTTATGTTTATGGGTGTTTTGCTTAGACATATGTTTGTGTGCACTGTGTGTGCAGTGCCTATGGAGCCCAGAAGAAGGCATTGGGCTCTCTGCAACCGGAGTCACAGATGATTTTGAACCACCATGTGGATGCTCAAACCCAGATCCTCTGGATCAACCCAGTTGGTTTTCTTAACTGCTGAGCCATTTCTCTAGTCCTGTAAGTAATACGTTTTTATTGGATAATGCATCCTGAATTTTACAAAATGTCAGGGTAGTGCATTACTCCAGTAAGTAGCTGGAGCAGGAATGCCCTCACGTGTGGGCAACGGGATGTGGAATATTGCAACTGAGGCATTGATGGCAGTTTTTACGGTGGGAAGATGATTTCAGGAGAACAAGGAGCTGAGTGAAGAAGTTTGAGGAGTTGCCTCAGGAGGTAGAGAGATGACTTGAACTGAAAAGAGATAAAACTGGTGGGTAGGGAGAAAGAATTGTCATGGGCCAGACGATCTCCTCCTGGCTACTGTGCTCTAAGGTAAGGTAGGTGAGCAATAGAGATTTGCTCCTACTACAAGAAAAAGCTCTTCATTGGTGGTAAGAGCAGAGAAGTTCTTGTATTGGTCTAGATGGGGAGGGGCTTGTATGGACAAGACACTGGGGAGTTGAAGCTCGCCTGGGATGATTACCTCCTATTTTGAATCTTTGTAATTCTGGCTGTAAATCATCAGCAATGTCTAACAGAAGAATTCTTGTTAAAAATATCATGCAAACATTTGTTCATTCAGTCCAACACTTGCTGAGGGCAATAATTGTGTCCTTCGATTCATTTGAGAATTGGAGAAAAATCAATGCAGTAGGAATTTTAAATGACAAAGTATATTCTAGTGGTTATGTTGGTTGATGCCTGGAGTATTTCTATGCTGTATCGGGGCTTTCATAATTGAAACAGTGTAGACAAAGTGTGTCAAGCATTTAGAAGACAGAGATTGTGTCCAGAGAGAGGTTGGAAAGACACTGTGGAGACAATAGTGTTTGAATCAGGGTTTGCAGGATGAACGGACATACTGCAGTATAATCTCCAGGAAGCAGGAGATTATGGTCAGCTAGGAATGGAGCCTCAACAGATCTTGGCAACTGATCGGACACAGAGAATAAGGAAGTATTGCTTTTTTTTTGATTTAGAGTATTTGTTATGACACTGAGGTCATTATAGATCAGGAAACAATGGAGAGAGTAGGGTGATTAGTTTAGGCCACACTTTCTGAGCACTTTTTGGTCTGTTCAGATGGGCAGGTGCAGCCAGCAGTGGGAAATGAAGGTAGATATGTAGGAAGGTTCTGGAGCCAAGGGCTTCAAGTTCTCCAGAAAGGCTAGATAGGATTAACACAGGCTCCTGAAGATAAAGAGACACAGGGACACATCTTTGGGACTGGGAATGTCTCGTGGAAGGAGCAGAGGAGAGGTTAAGGGTATTTAAAGGGGCATGTGGCAGGGAATCACAGGACAAAGGTCTAATTCCATTGGAAAAGAACTATCTATTGGAGCTTGACCAGGTAATCAGTTCTCTCTCTCTCTCTCTCTCTCTCTCTCTCTCTCTCTCTCTCTCTCTCTCTCTCTCTCTCTCTCTCTCAACACAGTTATTTCTCTCCTTCTACCTTGTGGGCTCTGGAGATGGAGCTCAAGTCCTTGGGCCTGATGGCAGGTTCCTTTATTTACTGAGCCATCTTGTTGGTCCTACAAACTTCAATTCCACTCCCCGACTTTTTTCTAAAAAAATGTTTTATACCTGTTCTCCGAGAACTTAATTTAAAGTGTTTTGAATAGATTCAACCTTTCCCAGTCCTTCCCAGATCCACTCCCTGTTGCTCCCATTCCCATCCACCTTTGTGTCCCTCCCTCAACTAAGGCCAGTTTGTGCCACTCAAATATTCTCGGATGTGTGGTCCTCCACTGGACTGTGGTTAACTTATCAGAGGCTACAGGCTTACAGAAAACTTACCTTTCCTCTCCAAGCAGCTAAGAATTGGCACTAGTTACTCGGCTCCGGGTGGAACTTCATGCACAGATCTCTTCTCAATGTGGGAATTTGGTTTGGTGTGGGCTCGCACAGGTCTCGCACATGCTGTCACAACCACCGCACGTTTATATGAGAAGCTACTGCCCTGCTGTGTGCAGAAGACAAGGTTTCCTTTTAGTTATCCTCATCTCTGACTCTTACGTGCTTTCTGCTTCTCTTCCACAGTGATCCCTCAGCCTTGGGAGGAGGGATACTACCATACGTATGCTCCATTAGGCCTGGAAATTCTACAATCTTTTATTCTGTAGACCTTGGGCTTACCCATAGGTTCTGAGGGGTAATGGACTCAGGTATGACTTTCATCTTGTGGAGTGAGACTTAAATCCATTCAGAAAGAGGCTGGTTACTTCCTTGACATTCATGCCACTACTGTACTAACAAGCACAGGGCAGTCGTTATTGTAGCTTGTAGGATTCACAGCTGCATATGAATGCTAGTGACCTTTATCTTTTGGTAGTGTATATAGTATGAGGGGTAGCCGGTAGGGGATGAAGCTTTCGTGTCATCACCAGCTTAATTAGTACATGTTCTATAATTCAAGTATGTATCTTTTTTTCCCCCATCAGCAATAGGGAGTTACTGTCAAGTTATGGAGAAGACCAAAAGCATTGGCAATAACCTGTAACATCCGGGAGCTTTGGCAACCTCACTGAACAACAACTCTAAAAGAAGTAACCCATTCTTGAGGCCAGGCCTTTGATTTGTTAGACTGTAGTCCACGTGGATAACATTGTTGCTCCATTGTGGGAGTGCTCCATCTTGACATTTCTTTTAATGTATGTGTATAGATGGATATACTTTAGGAAGCTTCCACACTGATCGGCTTTCATATGACACTTTTGAAAAGTCTTTAGTGTTATTTATTCCTCCCCGGTTCCCATTTCCACCCTCCTCCCACTTCAGTTCTCCCTTCTTGTTCTATAATTCCATTTTAACCCTTTATCCACTGCCTTCTACCTCCCCTTCCTTGACCACCTCCAAGCCTCCTTTGTAATTTCCTGACATCTGTGGATATTGTAAGTGGAACACACTTTTCTCAAGGATTCAAAGCCAATGTCTACAGATGAGAGGCGACACGTGATGTTTGTCTTTCTGGGTCTGGGTTAACCATTCAGAAGAATTGTTTTCAGCTCCAATCATCTGCCTGTAAATTTCATAGTTTCAATTTTTTCTTAATAACTGAGTAATATTCCACTGAATAAATATATTCATGGGCTGATAAGTGGACAGGCTATTTTCACTTCCTGACTATGGTCAGGAAGTGCACAGCAGTGAATATGGATGAGCGAGTATCTCTGGAGTGGGATGTAGAGTCGTTTGGGAACATGGCCATGAGTGGATAGCAGGATTATGTGGTAGTTTTAGTTTTAGTTTTGTGAGAAACTTCTATACTGATTTCCATAGTGGACATTTGCCCTCTCAACCAAAGTGCAAAAGAAACTTATTTTTCCTCATGTAATTGTTTTCTCCAAGACTTACTGCCTCTGTCTGCAAATCTAGGTCCAGTCCTGGAAGCTTCTAACCTCCATACAATCTTATCTAGACTGCAAATGTCTTCAGCCTTTGAGCTCACTGCTAAATAAACTCACCCTTTCTTTTTCTTTCTGATCTCTGGCTGGCTGATTCAACTCAGCTGCTCTGGCTCAAGCTCCCCTCCATACTGACTGATTCAATTGGTTTCTCTCTGTTGGCCCTTCCTGAATCGCTCTGCCTGGCCTCGTAATAACTTTGGCAATATCTTCTAATCTTCTAGCTCCTTCTCATTCTCTGGCTCATTGTGTCTCTGTAAAAACTTTCCTGGTAAAACTGCTTCCTCATTTTTTCCTCTGCACTGCTCTCTCTTAAGTAGCTTCCCTGTATTCTCTCTTTTCATGAGAGTTGGACATATCCTATCCTGTCAAATCTTTCTCTGATTTATCACTTTGCCTGCCACTCAATTAGACATGGGTGCATCCTTCTACAAACTAACTTTACCTCTGTTGTTTGGGATTAAAGGTGTCTTTGCAGGGTGCTCTGTGTTCCAGTCAGACGGCTTACAGGGATGTACAAAGGGCTGAGGCACACCACAACTAGAAATAGGTTTTCTCCCCCAAGTAAACAACACAATCTTAAGGTTCATGGTGTGATCAAATATCCTGCAACACAACAGTGATTAAACATTTCCTTTCTCCACACCCACACTAACGTTGGTAGTCAGTTATTTCTAGTATCTTAGTCATTCTGACTGGGGTAAAATGGTGTCTTAAAGTAGCTTTGCTTTGCATTTCCCTGATGGCTAAGGATGTTGAACAATAAAATTATTTTTTCCAGATGTTTGCGTTTCACCTTTTGAGAATTATTTGGTCTCGTGTTGTTTGGACACACCCTAATTGTTAGTAATTTTTTTTCAAATTTTCAATTTTTCAAATTTTTTACAATTTATCCTGCAGAAGTTAGATTCCTTGCTTTTTTGAGGGGGGAAGTTCCTTCATTTACATTTATTTGGGTAAAGCGCTTGAGTTTACTTTTAAAACAATGACATGTGCTCCACACTAAATCAATTATTGCTAACCATATTCATATTTATTGTTGAATATGCTTATCCAGCTACCTGTACTTTTAAAACAAAAGTAAACGTTTGCATTTTTAAGTTCTGAATGTGGCTCTCATCACAGAATACTGATAATAAAATTGATTCTGCTAATTTTAAGTCCTCGAATCGATGCAGTGCAATCTATTATTATTAATAACAATCATATTTATTATATATGAGATAATTATAGAAATATCAGGAAACATAGTTGTTTCTAGTATGGTGATAATGTTGTCTTTCCATAGAATGATATAGGAACCAGCCATGAATATGGGATGGAAAAAATCATCTGACTATATGGTAGTTCTCTGCAGGATGCCTGAGAAAGGAGTCAAGATGAAAGGAAGTTGTGGTTCTAGACAACACGGTATCCAGGGTAACAGTCATGACTGCACAGAATGAAAGGGTGTGCCACTAATGATGACACAAGGAAGGGCAGGTATAGAGAAGGAACAGGGAAGAAGTCTCCAAGAATCCTGTCAGAGAAAGATGAGGCTAACAGCCTTCCTTTCATATTTCCTTATTTTAGGCAGCAAGATAAATGTTCGTGCTATATTTTGACAAAGGTGATGGATGAAATAACACTGCTTTTCTTTTCTTTGAAGAATGAATATATTTATATTGGCAATTTAAAGTGGAAAAAATTAATGTGAACATATGTTTAGTTTCTTTCTATTTCTTCTCCACTGAAGCAAGCGAGAGAATATACATAGAACTAGGGAGGTCACTCGGTGAGTCAAATAAACCGAGGCTGAGCACACTGTGTAAATGCTATGGGAAGATTTTACAAGCTGGAACCTGTGCTTCCCTAATCAGCCAATTCCTCGTCCCTACCAAAGAGGGATAAATAAAGCTCTTCTCTGGGAAAGGGAACAAAGAATGGGAAGTTAGAGCCAGAGTGACAGACCAGCGGGAGAGGGCCCTGAATCACAGTACCTCTTCAGGCAGAGTCCCAGGCTGGGGACCTGAACTCCAGAAAAAGTTAGTCCACTGAGCTTGGAGATGTGTGCTTTTTTATGGGTATGTTGCGGCTTTTGAGTAAGTGAGGGGTGATATCAATTACAAGTTAGTGACAGTCTAGCTTGTCTATTTATTAGGGGAGAGACACCAGCTAGGTCCTAGGAGCTCCTTCTTCAATGAGTGCCCATACGATTCACAATGTAACAGTGTCCTTCACAAGTTTCCAAGAGGTGACATGGCTGGTCATAGCCTTTTAAATCCTTCTGATGCTCAAGGTATCACACTAATGGCTGCTTGAAGAGCAAACCTCTTATTTTGTGGTGATGACCCTACACTGACATTTTGGAAATGGTTAAAGGTAGGAAAAAAAGAGGCTAGGCTAAATCACAGAGTAGTGAATTGTGTGTGTGTGTGTGTGTGTGTGTGTGTGTGTGTGTGTATCCTCAAAAAAGCACATTTCCCAGTCACATTTCATAGTATTATCAAGAATAAAATATTAATAGTATGAGGAGGTAACAAAGAAATAATGAAAGACAGTTGTGTACTTATCAGGAAATTAGTTGCCATGATTAATCTATCTTCTTAGTTCTACTATTAAGAATACATTCAATCTTCCTTACAAGAGCACTGTGAACACCGAATGAGTTAAATTTCTCTAGGCAATTTGCAACACTAAGAATATGCCTTTCCAGACTAATGACTCTTTCATGGATGCAATGGAGAAGATATTCAGCGTCTGTAATTCTCTTTGGCCCAAGAGTGAAGAGATAAGTAGTAATCATGCCTTCAAGGTAGAATTCATAATCAAATCCTTAATTAAACCCAATATGGAAAGTCCTTAATAAATATCAAAATCTGACTATCAGATTTTCTGGCAAATATTTAATGCTGTGTTCAGTTAATGCTCTCCTCACATCACTGTGGAAAGAATTATGCTGCTCCTCTTATTTCCTGGGTGCACAGGACTATCAATGTCATATTTAAATGGAGACGCATCCTATATGTTAATAATGCACTTTCATATTACCCTATTTTTGCCATCTTATACATACTTAACACTTTCAGAGGAATTTCAATTTCTTTTGCTATTTTAGCATTTATATTCATTATGTATTAAGTGAATATGTATGGCTGATTCTCTCTTCAAGGAGTTTTTAATCAGATCTGTTCTATTTGTTGAGACCCGAAGTCTCATTGCCTTCCTTGACTCTTCTGCCTTTCACAGTTCACTTCTTTCACCAAACTTTCTCACTCCTGCCTGCCTAGGGGGATTTGGTCACTTTTATCTGCCTTATTGCTGTGGCCTAGTCCCAGCTATGGTCATTTCTCACATGAATTTCTGTGATAACCTCTTTTCTCCTGCTCCAGCCGGTTGCTGTCTTCTCATAGCAGCCCAAGGATCTTGCTCAAGTATGAGTCAAACCTTGTTATTCCTCTCTTCTTAAACCCTGTAGAAGCCTCAGTCCACTGTTAAAACCTGAGTCTTTCTAATGGCCCGAAAGTCCATTCACGATGTAGTAGACTTTCCTCCCTTCCCCCATCTCTTTGACACTCTCTCACCTCCATCCCACTCCATTTTGTCTTTTCTTCTCCAGTCAGTTCCTGGTGTCTCTGGTAAGGCTATCCTTTCTGCCTTGTGAGCTCCACGTCCATACACTTTCATGGTACACCCTTTGTTCTTTCTTAAAGGTCTTTACGTGAAGGTCACACCTGAGTACCTGGATAATGCCTCTGAAATTTCAACTCCATGACATTTCTTTACCTGTGTCTTCTTTATCTACTTCATGTCCCTTAAAACACTTACCATTTAGTGTTTATTGGATATAGCTGGATATAACACTTGGTGCATATTTATCTTGCTTATTTTGCATCTCCTACAAGAATATATGCTTGCTGGCTTTGCTGACAGAGGAAAGTTCAAGGCCAGCCTGGGCTACAGAGTGAGTTCAAGGCTGGCCTAGACAAACAGATGTAATTGGTCTATCTCAAGCAGGCAAGGATGCTATGTAATAACACATTTTTATCTGTTCTTTTCTTTTTCTTTTTGTATTGTCAGTGTTTAGAACATCTCAGTAGTTTGATATTAAAGTAGTTCCAAGAACCCCCCACACTTACTCACCTGTGACAAGCCCCCACTGCCCTGTCTTTAGACTCCCTGTGTGTTTGTCCAGTCCCCAAATGCAGTGTCACCCTGTGTGCCTTAGCCTTGTCTCCTTGGAGCGGAGATGATGAAAATCAGGACTCTGAACAGATTGTGCTATCCCAGGCCACTCTGGGTAACATTCTTTCCAGCCGAACCCAGTCCTCAGGATTCTTTCCGCTGAAAACCATAGTGACCTAGACAAAGATGTAGGAAACACCCTGTCCCCAGGAGAGTTACAATATAATGTATAGTTTAATCCCAATTCTCAAAAAATGGGCCATGATCACCTAGATGCAGAATGAACAAAAAGTTCATCATTTTTGGATGTAAATGTTTACTTTCCAATTTTATACCTATTTTCCAATTAATGGTGTGCAGTGAATCACAATTGGGCTTTTAAACAAAATAATCAAACGCTACCCCCACAGAGAATAAATAAATGAATATTTGAAATATTTTATACCTGTGGATTAACCTTGACCAAACAGGTAAAAACACTTAGCTTGTAGAAGCCCACCTGTTGGACTTAGATTACTGAGAGGAATGAAAAGCAGCAACGGACAAGTGATTCTATTGTGGGGACGCATGTGTTACAATTTCTCGAGGAGAAAAAGTCATCGTCCCTGGACCAAGAGACACATGTGGGCATCTTGAAAGAGGTAGGATTATGGCTTTCTTTTGGATTAGACAAAATGCTTCAAAATTAGATTAGACTGGCCGCACAGGACATGCTCATAGCAGTTGAGAGAGAAGCTCAAACATTAGAAATGCTTAACCTGTGTTGGCGTTCTCCTGTGCTGTGTCTGTAAGAATTTGGGCATTACCTACCTTGATTTTCTTACCGGCAAGAGAGTACCTGCTTCAAGGGTTGGCGGGAAGGTGAAATAAGTTAATTCAGGAACACCACTTCAAGCAACACGTGAGTCCCTACTAAGTAGGAATTAGTATTTTAACTGTAAGTGCCAGGAACAGAGGGGCGTCAGGCAAGTGATAGAGATGGTGCCCTGCAAGCAGGTCAAGAGGACACTGAATTGAGGCAGGTCAAAGGTGTGAGAAGGGAGAAGAAATAGCCGTAGGAGGGTCCTGTGAGGAGCTGATCACATGGGTCTGTCTGGAGATCACTGGAGCACTGAGCTTGGGTTTTCGAGCACTTACCACAGGTTGTTGAGGGGAAACTTGGAGAGGCTGGATTCTAAGATTCCATATCCAGATTCTTCCTGTTTTTCTCATAGTCTCTCAGAATCCCAGAGCAAAGAGGATAAGCTCAGGGGAGCAGAGCTGCAGGAAAGAGAAGTGGTGCTCTCTCTCTCTCTCTCTCTCTCTCTGCAGTCAGTAAAGCTACTCATCAGGAGGAGGGTAGGAAACACTCCCATTAAAAATAGAGAAGCTGAAATTTTGAACAAAAGAAAAAGATGGAGTCATATAATCCAGATGAAATGCATGCAAAAAGGCCTATCAGCCGTTTGATGCTTCTGAGTATCTCGGTGTCTAGCATTGTGTAGGTAAAATACCCAGCTGCTTGTCTAAATTTTCCATTTTTCATCCAGATGTTTCCGTTCCTTATTGTAAGTGGATATATTTAATAATATTTATAGTTTAATTAGGCGCTTATGAAAGCAATTATGAAGTTTGATTGGATATTCATAGTTTTGAAACTATAAAGAATGGCATAAAATGTTTGTACTGCTATAATAAAATTCTATTTTTATTTTGCAAAGATGTACTTGATTTTTTTCAATAGAGGAAAGAACTTTAAAAATTCTGTATCATAACAAATTTGACACATCTGTTCTTCCTGTATAGCAGACTAGGACACAGGGGCCAGACTGGGCCTCGGGTCACAGATCAACTGGGTGAGGACCGCCTCTGTGAGACAAGGGGTTGGGTAGAGCGGCGCCACCATTTGTACTGAGCTGAATGCTGTCTTCCCAGAATTTTTGAAATTTCTGCTCCAACCGCATCTTCATTTCTTTCCTTCAGGCCAATATTACAGAAACCGTGCCTACAACTCTCTTCCTTCTCTCTTGCCCTATCTTGTTTTCCTCTACTCTTCACGTGACCTGGTGTTGAAATGCTTCTCTAGCCTGTTAATAGTGGTCCACACAGTTCTATGTTTTAACTCCTTTTTGTAAGAAGTGATACTGGCAACTAAATATATTTTCCCTGGAGTCTGACCATGGCAGAAGACACCGGGCTTATTCCATATGCCACTCGGGGCTCCAGAAGTGTGCACACAGCCCAGGGACTCTGAAGTGATGCTGAAATGCATTCAGTCTACTGGTGATTTCAGCAGCTCAATGTTAACTGGTAAGGCTGAAAGCTTTCACCGCAATGACTTGCTATGCCTCCATCCTCACGGGGTTTTGTTGTACACCACCCAAGAGAATGTGCTATTACTTTTCTTTATATTGTGTCATTTGAGTTCATCATTCAGCCTGCTAAGGAGTTTGGGTCTGTCTCTAACATGCTGGCTGTGTGGGGTGCAAGGCATGACACCTTTCTTTACTTCTCACAGGGGTCCCAGCCAACATTTCCACAACTAAAGTTAGGTTTACAAGAAGAAAACATAAACTTATATAATGAAACTTTTAGGAGAAATGAAAACTTCCAGAAAGACCCCAAATACTCATGGAAAACTCTGTTTTATGTTTAGGTTCAGTTCAGAATGAATGGCTGTTCAGAAATGTGCCCTGTGGTCTTTCTCAGGGGTGTGATAGTACTATTCTGGGAATAGGGAAACATAGACCTCTCTGAGTTTTATGACTTGCTGTAGGGTGAGGGTTCTAGTTCCTGTTTCCCACCTTGGGGAAGAAGTTTAAATGGTTAGTGTTCTTTATATGCCCAACAACACAGTTTGGGGTATGATTACTCTTATCCAAGTACTAACAGGCCCAAGCCTGCTTAAATTCCAGGACCATAGGAGATGGGGTGTTTCTTGGTGCTAACGTTATAGACCTGGGTATGATTATTTAAGCTCCAAAATATTATTTCAAACTTAGGGATTTATCAGTTGTAAATGAAAAAGCCCAGTTTCTAAGTGTTTAAGTATTTGATTAAAATGAAGGCAAAGCAGAATTAGACCAGTAACGTGTCCTCAGAGAATCCATTCCTGCTGATGCCATCGATGAGATGGGTGTGGCTGTCCCTCACATGGAGCCCCTTGGGAGATCTGGGATTAGTCAGTGTATGAGGAAAGTCTTTGGGAATAAACAGGTTTTGTTGTAGAGTTTACATTTCGAACACCTTAAGGGTTTCGTTTATTGCTAAGAATTAACATCTAATTAATTTGTTAAAATGTTTCAACAACAGCAAACAAAGTAGGTAAGAGGAAGGAAAAGATAAAAAAAAGGTTGTTGCTGTGTGCAAAAAGTGAAGCTGAATTGTGCCCTGATTAATTGATTAAGGATGGTTCCTGTGGTGAATAATTATGTTCAATAACTGTCAATATCATTTGCAATGAATTATCACTTATAAAGCCAGCCTATAGCAAATTTATTTTTACATGAGTCTTAATGCACCTGCTGCTTTAGGAAGCAGTCCTGGGCTTTTCCTTCAGTGTCCTTTATTCAATAAGTCATGATTGGAAGCTCTCACTATCTACCAATAAGAGAAATTACCTCAAAGCTTTTTCCCCCGTAGCAAATCCACTGGTCTTGGTGACTGTGGTCTAACCTGCAGTAGATGAATTGTCCCACTGTTCTACACCCTACACTACCCATTCACATCTTTGGCCTGGCCTCTAGGTAAATGAAGAATAGTTTTCTGCCCCTCTGATTTCAGGGCTCTGTTATGTGACTTATTTTGGCCAATGGGATGTTAGGAGATGATTTCTTAGTGTAGTCAGGAAGATAGAATATAGGTAAGAGGTCTCTGAGAGCCCCCAGTACATGATGTATTTGTATACTGACATGCACACCTTCGTTCAGGGGAGAAGTCTTCAGACACTTGGGCATATTTATTCTTATCCGAAGATTCAATTTAAAATCTTCTACAATTTGATTTCTTCCTCATCAGAAAGTAAAATAAAGAATGTAAAAGCCTCCAGTTTTCAGTGTGACCCAGAAACCCTACCTGCTTCCACAGGCCCTAAAAATGGCCCCCACTTTCCAGCAGAGCCTTAGGACTTGGGTATGTGAAAGTGTGTGCTTTGGAGGCAAAGGCATTGTGCTGTGGGGGGGGCAGGAAGTGGGGGCTTATATGGAACATCTATTTGGCACTTAAAGAGAATTTGTGATGAATAAAAGAGATGCAAGAATTTTAGTAGACAGATAAAAATGAGAGGTTATTTTTTTGTCAGTAAGGTGATTTATAAAGAAGATGTATATATATATATATACACACACACACACATATATATATATATATAAATATATATAAAATCTTCTCAAATAGGACACTTGCAAGTGAAGTCTTTTCAAATCTATGGACTTGTGCTGGGGCACTCACTGATTTGAGTTATTAATTTCATTCTTAAATATGCAGTATAAAGAGCAACCTTTAGATACTATTTTAGGATAAAAATTTGGTATTTCGTGTGTATTTTCTAGGAGATAGATATTAACATTTTTATTGCTTGTAGGGAAAGTCGAGAAATGTCATTCTGTCTTGGTGAATCCTCCTGTCAACCACTTTAAGAAAACAGGGAACTGTGCATTTAAGAATACGATGCACTGGGCTGGGGTTGGTGCTTTGTACTTTGTCCTCTGTGAACTGTTTAGTTCCATGCCCCGTTTTTAAATTGGGTTAGCAAGTGGACAGAAGCAAGAAATGAAGCTGGAGGACCCCTACATTGGTGGGTGGTAGCACACCTTATTTTTCTATTTTTGTGATCAGCCCACAATAGGAGAAGTAACGGTTTTTGTTTGTTTGGGTAATACAGGGAGTTTGGAAAACTGAGGACTGATAGCAGGTATTAAGGGCACCAGAATGTGATTCAGGCAGGAGGAAATGGAATTATTTTCCATAGATCAGTGACATGATGATCAGGGGGTTTGTTTCAGAGAGAGATAGCAAGAAAAGGGTGTGAGTGAATGGCTTTTAGGGAGCCTACACTACTCAGACAGCACCAGGTACCCCAACAGATCTGGAATAGATAAGCTTCCAAAAGACATACAGAAGAAGGAAGATGATTTAGAGCTGGATACTTGTCTCTGGGTGACAGGACACTTGACATTCTGACAGCAGACATTTTTAGGAGATAGATTTGGTAAACAGATTTTGAGTTCCCGAAGAAGTCCGCCTCCCCAAGAAGTAAAGTAGAGATAATGAAAGCTCTCTTGTCTCTTCAGGGACACATGGTTGCCCACAGTGGGAGAAACAATAGTTCTTGTAGTGCTCACCCAAGTTTGGGCAAATCTATTTTCAACGGCATGAACTCTTTGTGAAGAAAACTAGTGTGTGTTTCTACCATGCCCTGTCTGCTTGATTTTTATTCTGGCAAATGCAAACATCAGGTATCTCAACTTTCGTTGATCTCCTGAGGAGACTGCCACAGTGTAAAGTCAAATGCTGATGAAAATGACATCCAGACTTCCACGAAGACTTCTGGCCACACAAACCTTTACCTTACTCTTTACTCTTTCTTGTGTTACCTGAAAGACATCATCTTTCTCTGAGAAGATGCCAACACTGGATAGAGTTCCATCTTAAGGTCTCAAGTATGTAACTGAAATGACATATACTTGCAGGGGTTCAGTCTTGGCGTTTGTAAAAAAAACCTCTTTGAGATGGAAGTTCCTTATGGTCAAACAGACCTCAAAACAAGACGCCTTCATTCGCATTTGAGAGCATATAGCCTAGCAACAGGTCCATACTGGGTTTAGGAGAGGCTAAGCAGTGGGGCAGGGGATAGGGTGGGGCATACATGGTTTATGAAGTCTCTTGACGCCATCAGACATTCTTTGCCTTTTCTTTCTTTAAGCCTTTACAACATATGTAATGTTCCTTACTTGGAAGGTTATTTGACTTAAAAAAAAAAAAGCTGACCAATGCCCAAGGTCACTTATTTTTTCTGCTGTATGTTATCAGTTCAACACCTCAATCTGATTAATTCTCAAATCAAGCCTAGATTTGTGTTTGTTGCTGTAAAAGAGATCATGCAGAGTGTCAAGCTTTGACAAAGACATTCAGGCAATGACTAAATATACCACAAACCGAAAAGCACAAGGAAGAAAAACTTCATGCCAGCTGCAAAAGCAACAGGTTTTGTTTTGTTTGGTGAATGTGGGATGAGCTTAGCTTGTGAAGGGAAAATGGTGCCAAGAGATCTGTGTGTTAGTGGCACAAGGACTCAACTAAATCATGTAGAAGCAGCATCACTTAGGCCTTCATGGGAGGGTTTTAAGAATGACATAGAAGGACTCTGGCCACTGAAAAGGCCCTTGAATATTTATATATAAATAGGCTGATTTTCCATATGAGTTTTATTATTTGACAAAAGCTCACTTGATATTATGGACATATCACTTTTCTCAGAGTTTCACTAACTGGGTATTATCATTTTAAAGATTGGATTTTGCAATTGGAGGAGTTATTGCCATTTTCATCCCCTGGCTCCCCCTCGTTGCTGCCCACCACTGTGCGGGCACGGGGTTATATGGAATACAGCCTTAGGGTATTGTCTCCACTTGTGCTGTCTTTCGAATGTCCACAGTGAATCCACTGGAGCCAGGCTTCTTCGAGGAGGATAGGTTTGTGTGTGAACGAGTTAGCAATCTATGGCGGAGGAACAATCTGTGATAATTTGAACTTTTGAATAACCCAACCAGAGTACAATGTTTAAAAAGCTGTAGAAGAGACTTCCTCATAATTCACAATTGAAGATGAGACTTTCATAATTTTGCTTCTAAGTGTTCCATTTTAGACATCTTATAGGTAAATAGAAGGAAATGGCAAGTATTTCAATCGAATTTGTTCTCAAACCTGCTTTAACTTGAGCAATTGCTGCAATAAAATTTCTTTAATATCTTTGTTTAACTGCCATTGGTTGAAAGAAAGCCTAAATCTGGAGCTATTTCTAAAATTGAAGATTGAACATAATTGATATTGAGTACCATTAGGCTCATTATTGGCCTTGTGAAGCTAGTTCTCTATTCTCTGGGAATGGATATCAGTTCAGGGTAAAGGAAGTTCAGCGCTTACAGATTCCTTTCTTTCAAGACTGCTCACTGAACCACACCACAGAATGTACTCACTCTTCTTGCTGGGAAAACAAGGAACAGGGGTTCTACAGAGGGGTAATGTGTGTGTGTGTGTGTGTGTGTGTGTGTGTGTGTGTGTGTGTGCGCGCGCGCGCGCGCAAACAATAGCACGTTGTGAGCACTTCTGTAATAGAAGCATGTGTAGCTTAAGTGTGTGGATGCACAAATGCAAAGTTAATGATTCTACAGCCGTAGTTAGGGAGGTGGTTGAGAAAGGTCAGAGAAACTGGCAAGAGAAGCAAGTTCATGACTAGGAGTTTGTTAGGTAAATAAGAGAACAGAATCTTAGATAGTGGATAGAGTCTGCTCACAGTGTGTTGGAGTTCAAGGGATGGTAGGAAAACTGTTGTTCTTGGAGATATGGCTTCTTAGATGGACAGAGCTGGATGGAAAGCCCAACTTGCCCCCGAAGATGCATGTTTATTGTCTTTTGTTAATACTGTGCAAAGTGCTCTTTAACTCAAACTCCCAGACTTGTGCAATAAGCCCTCACTTGGAGAGCTCATTTATAGAAGATGGCATTTCCTTTATTCTACAAAAGGAAGACCTTGAAAAGAAATACCAATACATTTCTTCCCAATACTCATTTGCATTTGATTGTCTAAAGAAACAGATGATCTGTAGAAATGTGTGTGATTTTACTGAACTATACATTTCTACAGAACCACATCATTTCTATCAGATCTTTCCTATTATACAATAAAAAGTCCTTAAAATGAATGACAGGGCAATGGTATAGTATTATCTCCAGTGGAGAGGCTTAGATATTGTTTGTCATTGCTTCAATGGTACATTTTTGCATGAGAACAAGCAAATTGTGGGCTCTTAACAAAAAAAAATCTCAGAGAGTTCTTTCCATGTGATGAATTTTATCTTTGTGTGTGAGGTTATACAGGGTGACTTCTAAAGTCTAGAGACACAATAAGATCATTTCATACGTATTGTAATAGCAATAAATCATTTATTAACCTATGCCCTCACACTTGGTTTCTAATCTGTACTTCTAAGATGACGATTAGTCAAATATATTTTGATAGTCAAATGAGATGCTTAAAAATAATGGGTTCTATTTAGGTAGAATTTACTTTCACAGGTCTCTTTGCCACAGTGGGGAGCTATTTTAGATATAAGTGGGTTTTTTTATGACTATTAGAAAGCAGCTTTATGAAAACTGGTTTGTAAGAAGACAATTGAATTTAAATGAACAGTTCATGGTAGACCTGGCCAGTGGGGATATAGATGATGTATAATATAAGCTAACATGGCGACCTTGATACACTGAAACTCCTGTGTGTGGAGACTGAGCAGGATATTTCAGGTGCGCACTTGTGCAATCCCTGAGGTACCACTAAGGTCGTGTATCTCTTCCTTTAACCCCCCAAGCCCATCCCCCATGGACATTTCCACTGAACCCAGTGAGCAGGAGTTTCTTCTGAAAGTGAGGGAAGAAGAGGGTTCCAGTTAGAGAGGAAATCTGTCCTAAGGGACAACGGTAGAGAATTCAGAGGATGGTGGGGAAAATTATGGCATCTTTGTAAAAGTTAGAAAAATAACCAAAAATGTCCCTTCTGCTTAGCACTGGGAATATGGACTGGGGTTGGAGTGAGATGACCTTTGTGTAATGTATCCAGAAAAAATTCTTCTCAAATATACTGGCTAGCTGAGTCTCTGTTTTAGAATGCCAGGTGTTTCCAGAGTGTTGGCATTTAAAGGAAAGTCCCATAGTTCAGTTTTATTGCATATTATATAAGAATATAAATAATTAGCATACTAACTATATATATGTATATATATATTAATTTGAGGGTAGCATTTTGTGTTTTCTAGATTTCTCTAACTTCTTTTACTAAAGTTATGACAAACTTTGAAGGATTTCACCCCATCTGTTTCTGATATTGATTATTCTAAACCAGAAAAGAGAGTGTGAATTCATGAAATATCTTGGTCAGTAAAGCAGATGGTCCTGAGAGTCTATAGAAATTCAGTTAGCATCCAAAAGTCCAGGGGATGCAGTTACCATGCTGCTCATCTGAGACGGGAAGAAGAAAATGTGTTCAGAAAGGCATGCAGCAATGCGTCTTCCAAGTTCACTTTCCAACTTTTTTTTTTCATTCATTAATTTCAGATTAATGGGCCTCCAAGATGTCCATGTTCTATTCTGTGCAACATGTGAACATATCACCTTTCAGGGCAGAATGAGTGTTGCAGCCGTCACGAAGGTGCCAGCTAAGTAATCTGGGGTGGAGAGATTATTTTGGACTTTTTGGATGAGTCCAGTCCAACCAGGCAAGTTCCAGAACGGGCTTTCCCTCTAAGATGAGGAGACAGGGGTGCTGGTGGATCCTCTGAGGATGGTCCAGGACTGTTGGCTCTGAAGATGAGTGTAGGAATGATCATGAGGTAAAAAAAAATGTAGCTGATTTCTAGGAGCCAGAAAAGGTAAAAGAATATACTTTTAGACCCTCTGGAATGAGTGCTGTCCCACTGACAACTCAGCTATAGGCCAGTAAGCTTCATGTCAGAACTGACAGGTAGAGTTGAAAGATGATGCGTTTGTGCTATTTCAGACAGCAAATTTGCTGTAATTTTCCACAGGCAAAACCCGGTACATATTTTCTGCATGAAGTACTAAGTTATGTACCAAATCTTTATTTATTTTGGACCATTCTTTCAAAGCCTTTACGTTACCATTTTTAAAAAGTTAAACAATAACATTTGTTTAGTTTCTATGCATCAAAGACCAGGAAAGCAAAGAGGCCATCCAGGAAAGGAAGGAAATGTTTGCAACACACACACACACACACACACACACACACACACATACACACACACACACACACACACACACACACGTACATGTACACGTACACACGGTACACTCATTAATATTAATATCCTGAATAATAAAGACTTCTTACAACTTAACAGTAGCAGCTTACTTGATTAAAAATGTGCAAAGAATTGACTAGGCATTTCCTCACAGGAGATGTACAAATGGCCAATCAGTACTCAGAATGACGCAACACTCACCAAAGTGACTATTTTAAAACAACAACAAAATCCCAAAGTGGAAAATAGCAAGTGTGGGTTTGGCTGTAAGGAAATTGGAATCCTGGGCATTGTTAGGGGAATGCAAAACAGTGCATCTGCTGCTGAAAACAGCATGCTAGATCCCTTAAAAAAATCACCATATGATCCGACAACTCCATTTCTATGTGTCTGCCCTAAAGAATGGAAGGCAAGGACACAAACAGATATTTGTACATAGGTTCATCTCAGTATTACTTGCTGTAATCAAATGTTAGAAATCAGCCAAGTCTTCATAGACAGACTAATAGTAAACAACATATGAAAAATGTGTGCGCGTGCACACACACACACACACACACACACAAACACACACACACAGTGGAATACTATTCAGCCTTAAAAAATAAGATTTGGATGCATGCCACACATAGGTAAAATAGAAATAAGCTGGACCCAAAGAGAACAAAGATGGTTCTTATTTCTATATGGTACCTAGATTAGTTAAAGTCATAGGAACAGAAAGTTGAATGATGGTGTCCAGGAGCCAGGGGAGACAGACATGGGAATCATTGTTCAATGAATATAGACTTTAGTTTAGTAGTGATAATTTCCCATCAATATGTACTTCATGCTTTGAAGCACTTAGAATGGCAAGTTTCATGTTATACTTATTTTACCAAATAAAGAATTGATGTACTTGGAGAAAAAGGAGCAACATGACGTTGTTCTAAATACATTTGGGACATAGTGAAGGAAGCATGACAAGCAAGAAAGGGCTTTGCCACAAAATGCCACTCAAGCTGGACAGCTACTTTCATCCCTTAAAAGATATCAGGCGATAATATCTGGAGATATTTGTGGCAGTCATGCCCAAGCCATTGTTCTAAGGCTTCTCATTATCATCCCTGCCACAACGCACAGTTCTGCACTCACAGAGAGGAATTGCCCAGCCACAGATGTTAGCATTGGAAAAGGTGATTGGGTAAAAGCACAGACAGATGACATTAGTGTCTGAAATGCACAGTTGTTAGGAGTTTGCAAAAAAGGCCACCTGCTCTTTAGGATGAGAGAAGGGGGTTAGTGGAGGTACGGAAGGTGAATCTTGGCAAGATAGATTAACTCTGAGGAGAGGTCCAAGGCAGGAGACCAGGTAGGCAGTTGCTATGGTAATCTATTGTGGTGTAAAAGGGCACAGTGGGGTGTGATGAGCACTCTTCTAAGGGTTTTGCTGTATTAGTGCATGGAGTCCTCCCTAGCACTGTGTGTTAAAGTTATCTTACTATTTCATAGAGGAGAACAGGGAGGGCAGAGTAAGTAACAGTCAACAAGGAGATGGAGTGCAGAAGAAATGGAGGGGGACAAGGCAACTTCCTGTTGAAGGGTGAGTCTTCTTTTCCCTTTTAAAATCTGGATGCATCTCTTTTTAACCTGTCTGCTTCGTTGAAAAATTTGGTTGTGGTTAAGGATGATAAGAGATTATTTAGAATTTACTCCCTTTCTCCACCAGCCTGAACTTGAAGAAGACTGAGGCTGCCAAGAAGACAGAACTGGCTTCTTGGCGTTTTAAAAATTTGCTTGGAGAGATGAGGATTAGGAGTGGGTGAATTAAAAATACAGGTTGGAGGAGGTGAATAATGAGGGAGGGATCACAATCTCTCACCCACCAGCTCTCAAATTCTGCCTCTCCTAAAGCCTCAGCAGGCTGTACGTGCCATTTCACTGACATGCGTCAAACTCGGAAAAACACAATCTAGGCCAGGATTGTCACTCCACCTCCCACTTCCCAGGAACACTTACTCGTCCCCAACACTTCCCACTCAACCAGTAATCCTTTCCTATGGAAAAGAAGGGAGCTGGCCATGCCCTGCTCGGAGGGCCTTGTATAAGCTTGCTTAGGGACAGGGCCTGGGGAGGAGAGAGGATGCTCTGTTTCCTAGAGAGCACATGGTACTCTGCATGCTTGCAACCAGAATTGCAGCTTGCATGAATTCTGGGAAAGGCTGAAAAGCTGCCAGCCCAACTAAGGTTAAACCCTGAATCCAGCTATGTGAGCATATCCTATCACTTGTCAACTTTGTCATCTTGGACAACATTAACCCATTCACCACCGTTCTACTGCCTGCTTCCCCCGACCTCCACTCTTTTTCTGATATCCACAACAGGCCTCTGGACTAGGCAAGGCAGACTCTTTTCCTACTAAGAAAAACTAGTTAAAATGGAAAAGTAATCTATATGACCACCAAGCTGCTGAGTGGCACCTTTGGCCAATGAAGGTGGTGTCTGACTCAATTTTAATCCATTTGCCCAATGCTCTTCATCCAAGTCACCGTGAAAGTTTATTATCAAGGACTCCTGGGACCTTCTCCCAGGCATTGCATATGACTACCATAGAAGATTGTTAGTACTATAATTCTTTTAGCATTTAGGAAGCATGTCTACATGGGTGGGATTTGAGACCCTGAGGTTTCTAACGACTACAGGGATCACATTGATGGCACTTTACTAGAACATTGTCTAAATGGCACATTATACCTCAGTTCACTCATCTGTCAGAGATATAATAACCAATTCTCTTGATTTCCACTATTGCCAGAGAAACTATATTGAAGTGAAGTGGGCTGCAAGTATTTTGTAGTAAATAACTCATGCCCTTGCCTCTGTCTCCGGATGGCCCGCTGACATGATTTAATGAATACGATTCGGTAAGTGGTAGCCTGTGATTTCTATGCAGGACTGTAAATGACCTTGTGACCCCCATTCTTCACTATGTAAGAAAGTGTAGACAAGTATGTATGGTGACCCAGATCTGACCGTATGAATGAGACCACCTAGGATCACCCTTTCACTTGACTGAATTCACTTGAGTGAGCTCAGGTGGCACAAACACCCCATTAGTACTGTGAGAGATAATAAATTGTGGGGCTAAGATATAAGTTTGAGAGAGTTTGCTTTACAGCAATACACAACTCAACTGGGAAATAAAATGGAGAGTTAGTTTGAAATAATTTAAAATTATAGCAAGAGTCTACAAATTCTCTCCTCATACAACATTTTCCTAAGTAATAAAACAAGTTATACAATCTAGAGACAAATGGACAATGGACAAAGCAGGGAACAGATTTAAGGCCAAAATACTCAAATAGAAAAAACCCATTTATTACAAAGAAATACACGAATGCACACTACCACTCTTCCATTAGTAGGTGTGGAGACTGAGGCGGAGTTGGGCGCCAGCATGTTTTACTGCCTGATAAAGACTGGAAAGAGACAGAGTCAGCAGCGGGTGCCAAGTCTGGAAGAAAATGGCATATGATGTCAATTTGTTGTTGATTTCTGAAAAGAGACTTCTAATTATACAGGAGAAAGACCTTATTTATTACTTCCCTGTTCTGATAAAATTCTTACCAGAGGAAAAGACAGGGGTCTAAAGACTCCGTGGCCTCCAGGCCCTTGCAACTCTGTCTCTATTGTCCTTCTGCCCACTAGAAGGAGTTGGATAGAAAAAGGCAGAAGTTTCTAGATTGTGTTCTCTCCTAAGCAATTTAAAAACTCCTTTCTCTAGATTTTCTGAATTGGGCTTCTTCTTCCCAAATAAATGCAGGGCAAAACAACACGTCACAGGAATGTCTGCTGCATGAGCATTGGTGACCTATTAAATCATGGGCATCGCACAGCAAGAGCGAAAGTGATGCGTTGATTTAGTGAAGGACCATCAGAAGATGGGCAGGCCAATTCGTGACTTCTCCATACCTGGAGAAATAGAGTCCTCAGAATGTCCCTGACCCCAGAAAGCTTGCACATAATAGGAGGGAACACTGCTTTCTTGTTTTCCAAAGCAGTGTGACCGTGATGGATGCTTGTTCAAGGTTTACTCTTCACACGGGCCTATTGTTCATGTTCCCATAATTCACAAACAAAACCATGACCTAAAATTCCAAATTCATTTTACTTGAGCTTAGGGCTAAAACAATCATATACTTTTATTTGAAAGGTGTTGATTTGATAGAAAGTATCTCAAGTGAAGTGAGAACATCTAAAAATATTCCTTTTTTATATCCTTTTTCACAAAGTCTAGTAATAATAAGGTAAATCTGGTTTTGTTATTTTGTGTTTGAAAAGCAGGGATACTAAATGTGCAATGATACATCATTTGGATCTTGACAAGCTATTTTTTTTTAAGATTTTGAAGTGAAGAAAAAAGAATTTTGATTTGTTTCTTAAAAAATATTTTGAAATAATTAAATTGATTCATTACCTATTTAGAGGCCATATATATTTTGACTTAAGTCCTTTTTGCATTGACACCAATTTTGTTCATTGCTCACCATCAAGGCATTTCTGTCTATGGATATGTATGTAGTGAAACCATTAACAACACTGATTTTAACTCAGAATATACCTACCTTATCTCATAGTACAGGCATACAAAACATCAAATAGACAGGACAAGAAAAGAAATCCCACCCCTATGATACATAATAATCAAAACATCAAATGTTCAGAACAAAGAAAGCATGTTAAACGTTGCAAAGAAAAAAACCAAATCACATATAAAGGCAAACCCATTAGAATAATACTTGACTTCTTAATGGAAACTTTGAAAACCAGAAAGGTCCAGATGCAGTACAAGCTCTGAGAGACCACAGATCCCTAGCCCAGATTACTATATCCAGCAAAACTATCCATAATAGATGAAGAAAGAAAAGCAAATCCAATTTAACCGATTTTTATATACCAATCCAGTTCTACAGAAGTCACTAGAAGAAAAACTTAAGTTTTAAGAGGTTAGCCACACCCAAGAAAAGACAAAAATAAGTAATCTCAGAACAGTAAATCAAAAGTGTATGTGTGTGTGTGTGTGTGTGTGTGTGTGTGTGTGTGAAGCCCACACCACCACAACAAATAATAAGAATCAATAAATACTGACCACTGATGACTCTCAACAACAACGGTCTCAATTCCTCAATGAAATGACACAGACTAACTTATTTGGTTGAATTAGAGAACAGGATGGATCTTTCTGCTGTATCCAAAAAACACACCTTGGGATAAAGGTTCTTACAATTCTAAACATGTATGCCCCATACCTAAGGGCACTCAAGTTCATAAAAGAAATGTTAGTACAACAAAAACCATATATTACCTCTCACACAGTGATAGTAGATGACTTTAATACTCAACTCTCTCCAATAGTCAGGTCACCTGAACAATGATTAAACAGAGATATGCTAGAACTAAATAACAGGCATCTAAAGAACATTTCATCCAAACACTGAAAAATATACTTTCTTCTCAGCAGGTTATGAAACTTTCTCCAAAGCTGATCATATACTTGAACACAAGAAAATCTCAACAGATATAAGAATACTAAAATAACAGCCTGTATCCTATCTGACCACCATGGATTAAATATCAAGAATAACAGAAACATCAGAATGTATACAAACTTAAGGAAGTTGAAGAACTCAGTAATGAATGAGAATGGGTCGAGACAGAAATTCTGAAAGAAATTAAAAACTATAAATGAACGAAAATGAAAACACAATGCACCCAAACTTATGGGATACAATGAGAGCAGTTCTAAGAGGCAAGTTCACAGCACTAAGTGGCAACATTAGTGAACTAGAAATATCTCATATCAGTAACTTAGCAACACACCCAAGATCTCTAGAACAACAAGAAAAAATAAAACCCCATATGAGTAGATGGTAAAATAATCAAACTAAGGTCTGAAATATGAAATAGAAACAACTAACAACAACAACAACAACAACAACAACAACAACAACAACAACAACTCAGTGAAAGTTGGAAGTGTTAATACTTTGAGAAAATCAGTACGATTGACAAACCTATACTAGTGTTGGGCATATAGCCAAAGGACTTTATCTCCTACTTCAGAGATACTCCCTCGTCCATATATGTTACTGCTGCAATGATAATAACTACAAATTAGAAAGGACCTAGATTTTAATCAGCTGATAAGGAAAATGTGGCTCATCTAAACAATGTAATATTATTCATCTGTTAAGAGAAATGAAATTATGAAATTCACAGATAAAGAGTTGGAGCTAGAAAAAAAATCTGAATGAGTTAACTCAGACTAAAAACACCCCAAATATTTTATGTTTTTTCTTACATGTGGATGTTAGCTTTTTTTTTTTTTTTATAAACTATTTTTTTTTATTAACTTGAGTATTTCTTATATACATTTCAAGTGTTATTCCCTTTCCCGGTTTCCGGGCAAAATCCCCCTCCCCCCTCCCCTTCGTTATGGGTGTTCCCCTCCCAACCCTCCCCCCATTGCCGCCCTCCCCCCATAGTCTAGTTCACTGGGGGTTCAGTCTTAGCAGGACCCAGGGCTTCCCCTTCCACTGGTGCTCTTACTAGGATATTCATTGCTACCTATGGGGTCAGAGTCCAGGGTCAGTCCATATATAGTCTTTAGGTAGTGGCTTAGTCCCTGGAAGCTCTGGTTGCTTGACATTGTTGTACTTTTGGGGTCTCGAGCCCCTTCAAGCTCTTCCAGTTCTTTCTCTGATTCCTTCAACGGGGGACCTATTCTCAGCTCAGTGGTTTGCTGCTGGCATTCGCCTCTGTATTTGCTGTACTCTGGCTGTGTCTCTCAGGAGCGATCTACATCCGGCTCCTGTAGGTCTGCACTTCTTTGCTTCATCCATCTTGTCCAATTGGGTGGCTGTATATGTATGGGCCACCTGTGGGGCAGGCTCTGAATGGGTGTTCCTTCAGTCTCTGTTTTAATCTTTGCCTCTCCCTTCCCAGCCAAGGGTATTCTTTTTCCTCATTTAAAGAAGGAGTGAAGCATTCACATTTTGATCATCCGTCTTGAGTTTCGTTTGTTCTAGGGATCTAGGGTAATTCAAGCATTTGGGCTAATAGCGACTTATCAATGAGTGCATACCATGTATGTCTTTCTGTGATTGGGTTAGCTCACTCAGGATGATATTTTCCAGTTCCAACCATTTGCCTACGAATTTCATAGACTCGTTATTTTTGATAGCTGAGTAATATTCCATTGTGTAGATGTACCACATTTTCTGTATCCATTCCTCTGTTGAAGGGCATCTGGGTTCTTTCCATTTTCTGGCTATTATAAATAAGGCTGCGATGAACATAGTGGAGCACGTGTCTCTTTTATATGTTGAGGCATCTTTTGGGTATATGCCCAAGAGAGGTATAGCTGGATCCTCAGGCAGTTCAATGTCCAATTTTCTGAGGAACCTCCAGACTGATTTCCAGAATGGTTTTACCAGTCTGCAATCCCACCAACAATGGAGGAGTGTTCCTCTTTCTCCACATCCTCGCCAGCATCTGCTGTCACCTGAGTTTTTGATCTTAGCCATTCTCACTGGTGTGAGGTGAAATCTCAGGGTTGTTTTGATTTGCATTTCCCTTATGACTAAAGATGTTGAACATTTCTTTAGGTGTTTCTCAGCCATTCGGCATTCCTCAGCTGTGAATTCTTTGTTTAGCTCTGAACCCCATTTTTTAATAGGGTTATTTGTTTCCCTGCGGTCTAACTTCTTGAGTTCTTTGTATATTTTGGATATAAGGCCTCTATCTGTTGTAGGATTGGTAAAGATCTTTTCCCAATCTGTTGGTTGCCGTTTTGTCCTAACCACAGTGTCCTTTGCCTTACAGAAGCTTTGCAGTTTTATGAGATCCCATTTGTCGATTCTTGATCTTAGAGCATAAGCCATTGGAGTTTTGTTCAGGAAATTTTTTCCAGTGCCCATGTGTTCCAGATGCTTCCCTAGTTTTTCTTCTATTAGTTTGAGTGTGTCTGGTTTGATGTGGAGGTCCTTGATCCACTTGGACTTAAGCTTTGTACAGGGTGATAAGCATGGATCGATCTGCATTCTTCTACATGTTGCCCTCCAGTTGAACCAGCACCATTTGCTGAAAATGCTATCTTTTTTCCATTGGATGGTTTTGGCTCCTTTGTCAAAAATCAAGTGACCATAGGTGTGTGGGTTCATTTCTGGGTCTTCAATTCTATTCCATTGGTCTATCTGTCTGTCTCTGTACCAATACCATGCAGTTTTTATCACTATTGCTCTGTAATACTGCTTGAGTTCAGGGATAGTGATTCCCCCTGAAGTCCTTTTATTGTTGAGGATAGCTTTAGCTATCCTGGGTTTTTTGTTATTCCAGATGAATTTGCAAATTGTTCTGTCTAACTCTTTGAAGAATTGGATTGGTATTTTGATGGGGATTGCATTGAATCTGTAGATTGCTTTTGGTAAAATGGCCATTTTTACTATATTAATCCTGCCAATCCATGAGCATGGGAGATCTTTCCATCTTCTGAGGTCTTCTTCAATTTCTTTCCTCAGTGTCTTGAAGTTCTTATTGTACAGATCTTTTACTTGCTTGGTTAAGGTCACACCGAGGTACTTTATATTATTTGGGTCTATTATGAAGGGTGTCGTTTCCCTAATTTCTTTCTCGGCTTGTTTCTCTTTTGTATAGAGGAAGGCAACTGATTTATTTGAGTTAATTTTATACCCAGCCACTTTGCTGAAGTTGTTTATCAGCTTTAGTAGTTCTCTGGTAGAACTTTTGGGATCACTTAAATATACTATCATGTCATCTGCAAATAGTGATATTTTGACTTCTTCTTTTCCGATCTGTATCCCCTTGATCTCCTTTTGTTGTCTGATTGCTCTGGCTAGAACTTCAAGAACTATATTGAATAAGTAGGGAGAGAGTGGGCAGCCTTGTCTAGTCCCTGATTTTAGTGGGATTGCTTCGAGTTTCTCTCCATTTAGTTTAATGTTAGCAACTGGTTTGCTGTATATGGCTTTTACTATGTTCAGGTATGGGCCTTGAATTCCTATTCTTTCCAGGACTTTTATCATGAAGGGGTGTTGAATTTTGTCAAATGCTTTCTCAGCATCTAATGAAATGATCATGTGGTTTTGTTCTTTCAGTTTGTTTATATAATGGATCACGTTGATGGTTTTCCGTATATTAAACCATCCCTGCATGCCTGGGATGAAGCCTACTTGATCATGGTGGATGATTGTTTTGATGTGCTCTTGAATTCGGTTTGCCAGAATTTTATTGAGTATTTTTGCGTCGATATTCATAAGGGAAATTGGTCTGAAGTTCTCTTTCTTTGTTGTGTCTTTGTGTGGTTTAGGTATAAGAGTAATTGTGGCTTCGTAGAAGAAATTCGGTAGTGCTCCATCTGTTTCAATTTTGTGGAATAGTTTGGATAATATTGGTATGAGGTCTTCTATGAAGGTTTGATAGAATTCTGCACTAAACCCGTCTGGACCTGGGCTCTTTTTGGTTGGAAGACCTTTAATGACTGCTTCTATTTCCTTAGGAGTTATGGGGTTGTTTAACTGGTTTATCTGTTCCTGATTTAACTTCGTTACCTGGTATCTGTCTAGGAAATTGTCCATTTCCTGAAGATTTTCAAATTTTGTTGAATATAGGTTTTTATAGTAAGATCTGATGATTTTTTGAATTTCCTCTGAATCTGTAGTTATGTCTCCCTTTTCATTTCTAATTTTGTTAATTTGGACACACTCTCTTGGTCCTCTCGTTAGTCTGGCTAAGGGTTTATCGATCTTGTTGATTTTCTCAAAGAACCAACTTTTGGTTCTGTTGATTCTTTCTATGGTCCTTTTTGTTTCTGCTTGGTTGATTTCTGCTCTGAGTTTGATTATTTCCTGCCTTCTACTCCTCCTGGGTGTATTTGCTTCTTTTTGTTCTAGAGCTTTTAGGTGTGCTGTCAAGCTGCTGACATATGCTCTTTCCTGTTTCTTTCTGCAGGCACTCAGCGCTATGAGTTTTCCTCTTAGCACAGCTTTCATTGTGTCCCATAAGTTTGGGTATGTTGTATCTTCATTTTCATTAAATTCTAAAAAGTTTTTAATTTCTTTCTTTATTTCTTCCTTGACCAGGTTATCATTGAGTAGAGCATTGTTCAATTTCCAAGTATATGTGGGCATTCTTCCTTGATTGTTATTGAAGACCAGTTTTAGGCCGTGGTGGTCCGATAGCATGCATGGGATTATCTCTATCTTTCTGTACCTGTTGAGGCCCGTTTTTTGACCAATTATATGGTCAATTTTGGAGAAAGTACCATGAGGAGCTGAGAAGAAGGTATATCCTTTTGCTTTAGGATAGAATGTTCTATAAATATCCGTTAAGTCCATTTGGCTCATGACTTCTCTTAGTCTGTCGACATCACTGTTTAATTTCTGTTTCCATGATCTGTCCATTGATGAGAGTGGGGTGTTGAAGTCTCCCACTATTATTGTGTGAGGTGCAATGTGTGTTTTGAGCTTTAGTAAGGTTTCTTTTACGTATGTAGGTGCCCTTGTATTTGGGGCATAGATATTTAGGATTGAGAGTTCATCTTGGTGGATTTTTCCTTTGATGAATATGAAGTGTCCTTCCTTATCTTTTTTGATGACTTTTAGTTGGAAATTGATTTTATTTGATATTAGAATGGCTACTCCAGCTTGCTTCTTCTGACATTTGCTTGGAAAGTTGTTTTCCAGCCTTTCACTCTGAGGTAGTGTCTGTCTTTGTCTCTGAGGTGTGTTTCCTGTAGGCAGCAGAATGCAGGGTCCTCATTGCGTATCCAGTTTGTTAATCTATGTCTTTTTATTGGGGAGTTGAGGCCATTGATATTGAGAGATATTAAGGAATAGTGATTATTGCTTCCCTTTATATTCATATTTGGATGTGAGGTTATGTTTGTGTGCTTTCATTCTCTTTGTTTTGTTGCCAAGACGATTAGTTTCTTGCTTCTTCTAGGGTATAGCTTGCCTCCTTATGTTGGGCTTTACCATTTATTATCCTTTGTAGTGCTGGATTTGTAGAAAGATATTGTGTAAATTTGGTTTTGTCATGGAATATCTTGGTTTCTCCATCAATGTTAATTGAGAGTTTTGCTGGATACAGTAACCTGGGCTGGCATTTGTGTTCTCTTAGGGTCTGTATGACATCAGTCCAGGATCTTCTGGCCTTCATAGTTTCTGGCGAGAAGTCTGGTGTGATTCTGATAGGTCTCCCTTTATATGTTACTTGACCTTTTTCCCTTACTGCTTTTAATATTCTTTCTTTATTTTGTGCGTTTGGTGTTTTGACAATTATGTGACGGGAGGTGTTTCTTTTCTGGTCCAATCTATTTGGAGTTCTGTAGGCTTCTTGTATGTCTATGGGTATCTCTTTTTTTAGGTTAGGGAAGTTTTCTTCTATGATTTTGTTGAAGATATTTACTGGTCCTTTGAGCTGGGAGTCTTCACTCTCTTCTATACCTATTATCCTTAGGTTTGATCTTCTCATTGAGTCCTGGATTTCCTGTATGTTTTGGACCAGTAGCTTTTTCCGCTTTACATTATCTTTGACAGTTGAGTCAATGATTTCTATGGAATCTTCTGCTCCTGAGATTCTCTCTTCCATCTCTTGAATTCTGTTGGTGAGGCTTGTATCTACAGCTCCTTGTCTCTTCTTTTGGTTTTCTATATCCAGGGTTGTTTCCATGTGTTCTTTCTTGATTGCTTCTATTTCCATTTTTAATTCCTTCAACTGTTTGATTGTGTTTTCCTGGAATTCTTTCAGGGATTTTTGCGATTCCTCTCTGTAGGCTTTTACTTGTTTATTAATGTTTTCCTGTGCTTCCCTAAGTGTGTTCATGTCTTTCTTGAAGTCCTCCAGCATCATGATCAAATATGATTTTGTAACTAGATCTTGCTTTTCTGGTGTGTTTGGATATTCCATGTTTGTTTTGGTGGGAGAATTGGGCTCCGATGATGGCATGTAGTCTTGGTTTCTGTTGCTTGGGTTCCTGCGCTTGCCTCTCGCCATCAGATTATCTCTAGTGTTACTTTGTTCTGCTATTTCTGACAGTGGCTAGACTGTCCTATAAGCCTGTGTGACAGGAGTGCTGTAGACCTGTTTTCCTCTCTTTCAGTCAGTTATGGGGACAGAGTGTTCTGCTTTCGGGCGTGTAGTTTTTCCTCTCTACAGGTCTTCAGCTGTTCCTGTGGGCCTGTGTCTTGAGTTCACCAGGCAGCTTTCTTCCAGCAGAAAATTTGGTCTTACCTGTGGTCCCGAGGCTCAGGTTCGCTCGTGGGGTGCTGCCCACGGGCTCTCTGCAGCGGCAGCAACCAGGAAGACCTGTGCCGCCCCTTCCGGGAACTTCAGTGCACCAGGGTTCCAGATGGTCTTTGGCTTTTTCCTCTGGCGTCCGAGATGTGTGTGCAGGGAGCAGTCACTTCTGGTTTCCCAGGCTTGTCTGCCTCTCTGAAGGTTTAGCTCTCCCTCCCACGGGATTTGGGTGCAGAGAACTGTTTATCTGGTCTGTTTCTTTCAGGTTCTGGCGGTGTCTCAGGCACAGGGGTCCTGCCGCTCCTGGGCCCTCCCCCACGGGAGCCCAGAGGCCTTATACAGTTTCCTCTTGGGCCAGGGATGTGGGCAGGGGTGAGCAGAGTTGGTGTTCTCTTCCGCTCTGCAGCCTCAGGAGTGCCCACCTGACCAGGCGGTTGGGTCTCTCTCTCACTGGGTCTGGGAGCAGAGAGCTGCTGCGGGCCGGGATCCGCGGGTGTGGGACTTCCGGTAAACACAGAACGTGCCTGGTCCTAGAGAAATTCTGCTTTCCTGTGTCCCAAGCTCACCAGGCAGCTTTCTTGCAGCAGAAAATTTGGTCTTACCTGTGGTCCCGAGGCTCAGGTTCGCTCGTGGGGTGCTCCCCACGGGCTCTCTGCAGCGGCAGCAACCAGGAAGACCGATGTTAGCTTTTAAATGTTCAATTTGTGCTACAGTCTGAATAAGCATAGAGGTTAGGTACCTAGTAAAAAACTAGGGGGCAGGACAATATCTCCAAAAGAAGGGGAAATAGAATAGAGTGTTGTAGAGAGGCAAAGGTGAAACTAGAATAAGAGAAATAGATAGAGAGGGTTATGGGAGAGAAGGGCAGAGGCGGGAATATGGGAAGGAACAGCTAACACAAAGGCTGTTTGAGAACCACATGGAAACCTACTATTGTAGAAGCTTTCTAAAATACATGGAAGGTATCTAAATGGAGACACCAAATAATAAGAGAGATAATGCCCCAACAAGACTCAATATGTCACCAAGTAAACTCTCCGGTGATAGAAATGGGTTATACCTTGTTGAGTCATTGGTCAGATGGGCCCTATAGAAATATACAAGCACCACTGTCTATTTTGTTAGTCTCTACATCCTGATGGTTAGGCCCTATTGCTAAGACAGCCTTTTACAAAGTCATTAAACATGAAGAAGCCGAGCTGGTGCCTAACTAGATGCTTCAATCCCAAGCTTCAATAATGTACGCGGTACTACCAGGTACTCTGCATGCTACTGGAGAAGAAAAGTAATCGTCAGTATCTTCCAGCTACAATCCACAACAGTGACCTGTCTGCAAGATATACTGGTGCAGAAATGGCACAAATGTTATGGGAGTAATCCATCACTTTGTGATTGGATCTAAGGACAACTCCATGAGATGGAGGCCATATCTGACACTGAGGAAGTGGCCAAGAACAGGAGAGTAGGTAGGCCAGGAATCTATGGGAAAACCTAAGTTATTATTCTGCTTCAGGACCGTAGACCTGGGTTTATGACCCCTAAGAACATACTGCAGTTCATATAGATCAGCTCTTTACTCAACTCACATCACAGAAACTTCTTTTTGCACTATATGGGGATTAACATAAAGACTCACAACTGGACAATGTTCAGAGTGAGAGACCTTGAAGCACTTAATCCTAAATGAGATGTTTTCATTAAATCCCTTCCTCAGGACTCAGGAATCTGTGCAGAAGAAGAGGTGGAAAGATGGTAAGAATCAAATGTGTTGAATGACTCCAGGAAAACCATGTCTTCCAGGCAAAACAGGACTTATGTGCATGTGAACTCATAGAAACTGTGGCAGCAGGCACAAGACATGCATAAGTTCAAGCTAGATGGGATTCCAGCATTGAGAGATAGAAGTAGACTTGGGGTCCCACCCTTAACTGAGAAGCTATCTTCAATTGCTACTCATTGGCAAAGGAAAAAAAATCAATTTTCTTTAAATGACATGCCATTGGGCATATTAACAGCATTCTAGGCAGGCTCCTTGCCCAGGAGTAGTGGATCAACACAAAAAGAAGTCAATGGTGTTTTTGTAGACTTTTTGCTTTGTCTTGGCATTAAGAAAATCTTAATTTTTTTGCCTTTTTTTTAAAATTGTGGGATTTCTTGGATCATCTGTTTATTTTTGAGAGGGAGTAAATAATAAGAGGAGGACATGAAGTTTGTTGGGTAGGATGGTGGGGAAGGAGTCGGGGAAGAGTTGGGGGAGGGGAAGCATGATCAAAATATATTGTTGAAGAAACATTTTTCAATTAGAACGATGCTTTGATGAGGGTTGGTAGTGTATTAGCGTGAGATTTAGAATGTAGTGAAGAATTATGCAACGGTCTTGCAGTGCGGTGGTAGTAGTTTCTTTTCAAAGGTTCATGAACTAACTACCTCCATGAAGCTAGGTAGGTTTCCTGTGCCAGGCATGATGTTCCTCCTGTTGAGAGGACCTTAAGTACAATTAGATAGCTGTTGGTTGCCATCAACATGTGAGTGCCACTCATTCATTGTACTTTTGTGTATATTTTGTCATGAGAGTGGTCTTCGTGGTTTGTAGGTGTTGCAGCTGGGTAGGTCTGTTTAACTGCTTCCCTCCCTTCCTTGTCAGCTTGCCTAGTGTTTTCTGGAACCATGGAAGTTAGACTGCAGGCAAGAGTCATGTTTGATTCAGTTAGAGGGATCTGAGTTATGTGTCCTAATTATGAGGTGACTTCAGCAATAGGAACCTACCGTTAATCCCTGAGAGGCAACAGAGAGCTACATCAATAATCTATATTTTTATTACCCTTCTATCAACAAATAAGTAGAGACACAGCAAAGAAGCTTTCTGTTTTCCTTTTAGCTAATGAAGATAATCATAGAAAAACACAACTGGACACAGAGCAGATGTCAATCAATCCTGCAGAACTCAGCCCAGGTGGATGCACCTACATTGTGTCTTCTACATCTTTGATTCAGGAAACAGTGGGGAAAGGGCCAGAAGATTTGTAATAGCCAGAATACCAGAATGTCTTCTGTGACACAGTCTCTCCTGTAGTTACATAACATAGTTACATAAATAGTTACATAAACAACACTGGAACAATGGCAATCTCAATAAAAATTTTTGTGGGGTCTAACCTCCTCGCAATGGGATGGAAATTAGCCTCTTAAAGAATGAGCCCTCTAGAACACTCCTCCACTGTTGGTGGGATTGCAAGCTGGTACAACCACTCTGGAAATCAGTCTGGCGGTTTTTCAGAAAATTGGACATAGTACTGACTGAGGTCTCAGCTATACCACTCCTGGACATATACCCAAAAGATGCTCCAATATATAACAAGGACACATGCTCCACTATGTTCATAGCAGCCTTATTTATAATGGCCAGAAGCTGGAAAGAACCCAGATGTCCTTCAACAGAGGAATGAATACAGAAAGTGTGGTACATCTACACCATGGAGTACTGCTCAGCCATTAAAAACAATGACTTCATGAAATTCATAGGCAAATGAATGGAACTAGAAACTATCCTGAGTGAGGCAACCTAATCACAAAAGAACACACATGGTATGCACTCACTGATAAGCAGATATTAGCCCAAAAGCTCGGAATACCCAAGATATAATTCACAAACAGTATGAAGCCCAAGAAGAAGGAAGACAAAGTGTGGAGCAGAGACTGCCCCACATGGGGATGCATCCCATAGACAGTCACCAAACTCAGATAATATTGTGGATGCCAAGAAGTACATGCTGATGGGAACCTGATATAGCTGTCTGCTGAAAGGCTCTGCCAGAGCCTGACAAATAAGAGGCAGATGCTTGCAGCCAACCATTGAACTGAGAATGGGGTCTCCAATAGAGGAGTTAGAGAAAGGACTGAAGTAGCTGAAGGGGTTTGCAACCCCATAGGAAGAGCAACAATATCAACCAACCAGACGCCCCAGAGCTCCAAGAGACTAAACTATCATACTAAGAGAACACATGGAGAGACCCATGGCTCCAGTCGCATATGTAGCAGAGGATGGCCTTGTCAGGCACCAAAGGGAGGAGAGGCCCTTGGTCCAATCAAGGCTTGATGTCCCAGTGTAGGGGAATGTCAGGGTGGGGGGGTGGGAGGGAGTGGGTGGGTGGGTGAGGGAACACCCTCATAGAAGCAGCGGGGAGTGGGATAGTGGGTTTCTGGAGGGGAAATCAGGAAATGGGATAACATTTAAAATGTAAATAAAAAAATGCAATTAAAAAAAAAAAGAATGAGCCCTCTTACTGGTAGTTCAGTGTAGTGGTCAGCCATAAAGCCATGTATATACAAACAGCAAAAATGGACTCAAAGATTTTATTTATATATATTCATAGAAATAAATAAATGTATGCATGTAAAAATGCAATTGAAGAAAAACAAGAATAAACCATGTGAAACTACATGAATTAATCTCAAAATTATAAAAAAAATTATATGGTATATATTCTGGTCTGAATCTAGAATATCCTTCAAGAAGGCTCATGAACTGAAGACTTGGTCTATAATTGGGGCAGTTATTGAGGAGTGCTTGTATCATGGGCACTCTAACGTCATCAAGAAGCTAGTCTGTTGATGAATTCATGCGTAATGAGGTTGTGAAGGAATAAACTACAATCCAGAAATGAATACATCTGTGAGGGAGTTTTTGCTTAGTTTGAAGTCCTAGTTCAGACATTTGCAGTATGAAGACACATGCCTTTGACCCAGATCTTGAAGCAGGAAGATACACCTTTAATATGGGCCACACCTTCTGGAAGCCTGTGTAAGGGCATAGAGGAAGGAAACTTTTGCTTTTTGCTTGCATATCTTCATTTTGCTAGCACATTATTTCTTCACTGACATTAGAGCCCACTTCTTCAGGATTCCGGCATCTACAGAAAACCAGCTGAGACATGCAACTTTGTTGACTGAGAAACTATTGGATTCTTGGACTTTTCTTTCATTGGATTAGCTGGATTGCAGCCTGTAAGTGATTTTTTTCTTTTTTCTTTTTTTTTCTCTAGTTGCTTGGCATTGTTGTTCATAAGGGGTCACGAGCCCCTTCAAACTCTTCCAGTTCTTTCTCTGATTCCTTCAACGGGGGTCCTGTTCTCAGTTCAGTGGTTTACTGCTGGCATTTGCCTCTATATTTGAAGTGATTTTAATATATCCCATTTATATGTATTCATTGTATAAGTTCTGTTACTCTAGAGAACAATACAGATTTTATACTGAGTGTCTCTGGAAGAAAACAGGTCACTGGGGCATGACATTGAAAGGCAGATGTTGATTCTGGCTCCTTTCTGCTTTTCTGTGTTTCCTGAGCACCAGGAGATGAGCAGATTTTCTTCTTTACCATGTCTTCTTTGAATGGCCAAGCCACCATAAAGTGTAACCCATAAAAACCATGAGTCTCTGTAACCATTTTCTTCCCATTACTTTTCTCATGCATTCTATCACATCAGAGAAAAACTAACATACTATGTGATTCCACTTACACAAAACTGTGGAAAAGTAAGAATAATTTACCACATTAAGAAACAGACTTTCAATCTTCTGGGAATAAAGCAGTAAGAGAAAACTTTGGGTCAGATGGGTAGATCTCTCTATGGTAATAGTTTCATAGGGGTATCTCTCTCTCTCTCTCTCTCTCTCTCTCTCTCTCTCTATATATATATATATATATATATATATATACACATATACATATATCATGTATATATATTTATATATATATACATAAAACACATCAAATAGTATGCCTCCATGTGCAGTTCATTACATTTTCAGTTATAAATTAACAAAGCTAAGAAAATGATATAAATCAAGAGGAAAAAGGGAAAGAAAAGTACTAGAATGCTTAGATTTTCTGTTAAAGAGGAGAATGAAAATGGTGTTTTAAGTTATAGTTTTTATATAGAAAACACATAAAAATCTCAACTTTAAAAGCATTTATAAATGCAACTATTATCATAACTGATCAAGGATTCCTCAGTACATACTTTTTGGTGTGTGTATGTGCTGTGCTGTGTGCACTGTGCTGTATGTATGTGGAACACATACTTGTGAGGGTAGGTATGCATGTATGTGTGCCTGTGTATGAGTGTTCATGTGTTCTCACGAGAGCATGCCCATGTGTCTGCCTGAATATATGGAGTGCAGAAGCTATGGCTTGATTGCACACTTTTTTCTTACTTTTTCAGAATCACTTACTCAACTTGAAGCTTTTTTACTAGATTGGGTATGAGCTTCAGGAATCTATCTTTCCTACTACCTGCCCAGTGCTCCAATGCTGAGATTACAGGTATGCACCAGTCTCCTGGTTTTTGATATGGATTCTGGGGTTCCAAATTCAGGTTTTCATGCTTGCATGGAAGGCGCTTTCCTGGTTGAGCCCTCTCCTGAGCCCCCCAGTCTATTTGTTGAACTAGAACACAGATATCTGAGTGAATTTTTGGTTCAGAAATGAGCAACAAAACAGCTTCTCTTTTGTTGGCTTTCATTACAGATGCCCATCTTTGAGGAGAAATCAGAGGTTTCCAGGGGAACCAACAGCAGAGGTGGGAGCTTCCTTCTTAGGCCACACCCCTGACAGCTTTTATTTAGACCTCTAGCCTCGTTTCTTTAGCCCTCCCAACAGTTTTGCATGATACTATCTACAGTTTATGCATCTATTTCTTGCTTAACACAGTGAGAGGGAACCTCTATTAATTATAGTTAAATGGCTTAACTAATAAAAGCCATACATAAAAACACAAATGTTAAAAACAAGAATTTGTTTTCTTCGATTTGGAATTTTTTTTTTTTGGACGGGAGTTGGGGATGATTATTAACCTAGTTGAGCTAAACAAGACCAACAATGTAAAATTTGTTTGTATTATCTTCAATATCCTGCCCCCCAAATCTTTCTTTATTCCTTTATGTGGAACCCTCCCTGGGATTGAAATAGATCAAACATGATATTTTCATGGGAAGAGTTTGGTCCTGTGCTGGTTACTCTTTGTCAACTTGACACAAACTATAGAGAACCTGGGAAGAGGGAGTCTTAACTGAGAAAATGCCTCCTTCACATACTCCTGTGAGTGTGTCTGTGGGGGCATTTTCTTTCTTTCCCTCTCTCTTTTTAAAAAAGATTTATTTATTTATTTATATATAAGTACACTGTAACTGTCTTCAGACACACCAGAAGAGGGCATCAGATCTCATTATAGATGGTTGTGAGCCACCATGTGGTTGTTGGGAATTGAACTCAGGACCTCTGGAAGAGCGATCAGTGCTCTTAACCACTGAGCCATCTCTCCAGCCCTGGCATTTTTTTGATTAACGGTTGATCTGGGAAGTCTTAGCTAATTATGGGCATCACACTCCCACCAAGGAGTCCAGTGTTTTGTAAGGGAACAGTAAGTGCTGTTCTTCTGTGGTCTCTGTCTCAGCTCCCACCTTAAGGTTCCTGCTTAAAGCCCTCGCTCTGACTATGTCAGTGACGGAGTGGAATTTGGGAGTTGTAAGATGAAATGAACTCTCTCCTCCCCTGAGTTGCTTTGGTTGTGGAAGTGTTTATCACAGGAATAGAAGGCAAATTAGAACAAGCTCTCAAGGGCCAGTAATTTGGTAAGCAATGAGGAACTTGGAATGAAGAATATGAATAAATATAGGCTGGAGATATGGTTTAGCAGTAAAGAGCTCAGTCAGTCTGTTCTGTAAGACCTGAGTTCAGTTCCCAGCACCCATGCCAGGTGGCTCACAACTTCTTGTAACTCCAGATCCAGGGACTCTGATGTCTCTGCAACTGAAGTCCCTACACACACACAGACACACACAGACACACAGACACACACACACACACATCTTACACACACACACACACACACACCTTACACACACACAAAATCAAAATTAAAAATGAATCTTTAAAAAAGACCATGAAGGCACCTGCGGATCCCGGCCCGCAGCAGCTCTCTGCTCCCAGACCCCGTGGGAAAGAGACCTCACCCCCTGGTCAGGTGGGCACTCCTAAGGCTGCAGAGCGGAAGAGACCACCAGCACTGCTCACCCCTGCCCACATCCCTGGCCCAAGAGGAAACTGTATAAGGCCTCTGGGCTCCCATGGGGGAGGGCCCAGGAGCGGCAGGACCCCTGCCTGAGACACCGCCGGAACCTGAAGGAAACAGACGGGATAAACAGTTCTCTGCACCCAAATCCCGTGGGAGGGAGAGCTAAACCCTCAGAGAGGCAGACACGCCTGGGAAACCAGAAGAGACTGCACTCTGCATACACATCTCGGACGCCAGAGGAAAACACCAAAGGCCATCTGGAACCCTGGTGCACTGAAGCTCCCGGAAGGGGCGGCGCATATCTTCCTGATTGCTGCCGCTGCAGAGAGCCTGTGGGCAGCACCCCACGAGCGAACTTGAGCCTCGGGACCACAGGTAAGACCAACCTTTCTGCTGCAAGAAAGCTGCCTGGTGAACTCAAGACACAGGCCCACAGGAACAGCTGAAGACCTGTAGAGAGGAAAAACTACACGCCCGAAAGCAGAACACTCTGTCCCCATAACTGACTGAAAGAGAGGAAAACAGGTCTACAGCACTCCTGACACACAGGCTTATAGGACAGTCTAGCCACTGTCAGAAATAGCAGAACAAAGTAACACTAGAGATAATCTGATGGCGAGAGGCAAGCGCAGGAACCCAAGCAACAGAAACCAAGACTACATGGCATCATCAGAGCCCAATTCTCCCACCAAAACAAACATGGAATATCCAAACGCACCAGAAAAGCAAGATCTAGTTTCAAAATCATATTTGATCATGATGCTGGAGGACTTCAAGAAAGACATGAAGAACTCCCTTAGGGAAACACAGGAAAACATTAATAAACAAATAGAAGCCTACAGAGAGGAATCGCAAAAATCCCTGAAAGAATTCCAGGAAAACACAATCAAATAGTTGAAGGAATTAAAAATGGAAATAGAAGCAATCAAGAAAGAACACATGGAAACAACCCTGGATATAGAAAAACAAAAGAAGAGACAAGGAGCTGTAGATACAAGCCTCACCAACAGAATACAAGAGATGGAAGAGAGAATCTCAGGAGCAGAAGATTCCATAGAAATTATTGACTCAACTGTCAAAGATACTGTAAAGCGGAAAAAGCTAATGGTCCAAAACATACAGGAAATCCAGGACTCAATGAGAAGATCAAACCTAAGGATAATAGGTATAGAAGACAGTGAAGACTCCCAGCTCATAGGACCAGTAAATATCTTCAACAAAATCATAGAAGAAAACTTCCCTAACCTAAAAAAAGAGATACCCATAGGCATACAAGAAGCCTACAGAACTCCAAATAGATTGGACCAGAAAAGAAACACCTCCCGTCACATAATAGTCAAAACACCAAACGCACAAAATAAAGAAAGAATATTAAAAGCAGTAAGGGAAAAAGGTCAAGTAACATATAAAGGCAGACCTATCAGAATCACACCAGACTTCTCGCCAGAAACTATGAAGGCCAGAAGATCCTGGACTGATGTCATACAGACCCTAAGAGAACACAAATGCCAGTCCAGGTTACTGTATCCTGTAAAACTCTCAATTAACATAGATGGAGAAAACAAGATATTCCATGACAAAACCAAATTTACACAATATCTTTCTACAAATCCAGCACTACAAAGGATAATAAATGGTAAAGCCCAACATAAGGAGGCAAGCTATACCCTAGAAGAAGCAAGAAACTAATCGTCTTGGCAACAAAACAAAGAGAATGAAAGCACACAAACATAACCTCACATCGAAATATGAATATAACGGGAAGCAATAATCACTATTCCTTAATATCTCTCAACATCAATGGCCTCAACTCCCCAATAAAAAGACATAGATTAACAAACTGGATACGCAACGAGGACCCTGCATTCTGCTGCCTACAGGAAACACACCTCAGAGACAAAGACAGACATTACCTCAGAGTGAAAGGCTGGAAAACAATTTTCCAAGCAAATGGTCAGAAGAAGCAAGCTGGAGTAGCCATTTTAATATCAAATAAAATCAATTTTCAACTAAAAGTCATCAAAAAAGATAAGGAAGGACACTTCATATTCATCAAAGGAAATATCCACCAAGATGAACTCTCAATCCTAAATATCTATGCCCCAAATACAAGGGCACCTACATATGTAAAAGAAACCTTACTAAAGCTCAAAACACACATTGCACCCCACACAATAATAGTGGGAGATTTCAACACCCCACTCTCATCAATTGACAGATCATGGAAACAGAAATTGAACAGAGATGTAGACAGACTAAGAGAAGTCATGAGCCAAATGGACTTAACGGATATTTATAGAACATTCTATCCTAAAGCAAAAGAATATACCTTCTTCTCAGCCCCTCATGGTACTTTCTCCAAAATTGACCATATAATTGGTCAAAAAACAGGCCTCAACAGGTACAGAAAGATAGAAATAATCCCATGCATGCTATCGGACTACCACGGCCTAAAACTGGTCTTCAATAACAATCAAGGAAGAATGCCCACATATACTTGGAAATTGAACAATGCTCTACTCAATGATAACCTGGTCAAGGAAGAAATAAAGAAAGAAATTAAAAACTTTTTAGAATTTAATGAAAATAAAGGTACAACATACCCAAACTTATGGGACACAATGAAAGCTGTGCTAAGAGGAAAACTCATAGCGCTGAGTGCCTGCAGAAAGAAACAGGAAAGAGCATATGTCAGCAGCTTGACAGCACACCTAAAAGCTCTAGAACAAAAAGAAGCAAATACACCCAGGAGGAGTAAAAGGCAGGAAATAATCAAACTCAGAGCAGAAATCAACCAAGTAGAAACAAAAAGGACCATAGAAAGAATCAACAGAACCAAAAGTTGGTTCTTTGAGAAAATCAACAAGATAGATAAACCCTTAGCCAGACTAACGAGAGGACCAAGAGAGTGTGTCCAAATTAACAAAATCAGAAATGAAAAGGGAGACAGACATAACTACAGATTCAGAGGAAATTCAAAAAATCATCAGAACTTACTATAAAAACCTATATTCAACAAAACTTGAAAATCTTCAGGAAATGGACAATTTCCTAGACAGATACCAGGTATCGAAGTTAAATCAGGAACAGATAAACCAGTTAAACAACCCCATAACTCCTAAGGAAATAGAAGCAGTCATTAAAGGTCTTCCAACCAAAAAGAGCCCAGGTCCAGACGGGTTTAGTGCAGAATTCTATCAAACCTTCATAGAAGACCTCATACCAATATTATCCAAACTATTCCACAAAATTGAAACAGATGGATCACTACCGAATACCTTCTACGAAGCCACAATTACTCTTATACCTAAACCACACAAAGACACAACAAAGAAAGAGAACTTCAGACCAATTTCCCTTATGAATATCGACGCAAAAATACTCAATAAAATTCTGGCAAACCGAATTCAAGAGCACATCAAAACAATCATCCACCATGACCAAGTAGGCTTCATCCCAGGCATGCAGGGATGGTTTAATATACGGAAAACCATCAACGTGATCCATTATATAAACAAAATGAAAGAACAAAACCACATGATCATTTCATTAGACGCTGAGAAAGCATTTGACAAAATTCAACACCCCTTTATGATAAAAGTCCTGGAAAGAATAGGAATTCAAGGCCCATACCTGAACATAGTAAAAGCCATATACAGCAAACCAGTTGCTAACATTAAACTAAATGGAGAGAAACTTGAAGCAATCCCACTAAAATCAGGGACTAGACAAGGCTGCCCACTCTCTCCCTACTTATTCAATATAGTTCTTGAAGTTCTAGCCAGAGCAATCAGACAACAAAAGGAGGTCAAGGGGTACAGATCGGAAAAGAAGAAGTCAAAATATCACTATTTGCAGATGATATGATAGTATATTTAAGTGATCCCAAAAGTTCCACCAGAGAACTACTAAAGCTGATAAACAACTTCAGCAAAGTGGCTGGGTATAAAATTAACTCAAATAAATCAGTTGCCTTCCTCTATACAAAAGAGAAACAAGCCGAGAAACAAATTAGGGAAACGACACCCTTCATAATAGACCCAAATAATATAAAGTACCTCGGTGTGACTTTAACCAAGCAAGTAAAAGATCTGTACAATAAGAACTTCAAGACACTGAAGAAGGAAATTGAAGAAGACCTCAGAAGATGGAAAGATCTCCCATGCTCATGGATTGGCAGGATTAATATAGTAAAAATGGCCATTTTACCAAAAGCGATCTACAGATTCAATGCAATCCCCATCAAAATACCAATCCAATTCTTCAAAGAGTTAGACAGAACAATTTGCAAATTCATCTGGAATAACAAAAAACCCAGGATAGCTAAAGCTATCCTCAACAATAAAAGGACTTGAGGGGGAATCACTATCCCTGAACTCAAGCAGTATTACAGAGCAATAGTGATAAAAACTGCATGGTATTGGTACAGAGACAGAGAGATAGACCAATGGAATAGAATTGAAGACCCAGAAATGAACCCACACACCTATGGTCACTTGATTTTTGACAAAGGAGCCAAAACCATCAAATGGAAAAAAGATAGCATTTTCAGCAAATGGTGCTGGTTCAACAGGAGGTCAACATGTAGAAGAATGCAGATCGATCCATGCTTATCACCCTGTACAAAGCTTAAGTCCAAGTGGATCAAGGACCTCCACATCAAACCAGACACACTCAAACTAATAGAAGAAAAACTAGGGAAGCATCTGGAACACATGGGCACTGGAAAAAATTTCCTGAACAAAACACCAATGGCTTACGCTCTAAGATCAAGAATCGACAAATGGGATCTCATAAAACTGCAAAGCTTCTGTAAGGCAAAGGACACTGTGGTTAGGACAAAACGGCAACCAACAGATTGGGAAAAGATCTTTACCAATCCTACAACAGATAGAGGCCTTATTTCCAAAATATACAAAGAACTCAAGAAGTTAGACCGCAGGGAAACAAATAACCCTATTAAAAAATGGGGCTCAGAGCTAAACAAAGAATTCACAGCTGAGGAATGCCGAATGGCTGAGAAACACCTAAAGAAATGTTCAACATCTTTAGTCATAAGGGAAATGCAAATCAAAACAACCCTGAGATTTCACCTCACACCAGTGAGAATGGCTAAGATCAAAAACTCAGGTGACAGCAGATGCTGGCGAGGATGTGGAGAAAGAGGAACACTCCTCCATTGTTGGTGGGATTGCAAACTGGTACAACCATTCTGGAAATCAGTCTGGAGGATCCTCAGAAAATTGGACATTGAACTGCCTGAGGATCCAGCTATACCTCTCTTGGGCATATACCCAAAAGATGCCCCAACATATAAAAGAGACACGTGCTCCACTATGTTCATTGCAGCCTTATTTATAATAGCCAGAAGCTGGAAAGAAGCCAGATGCCCTTCAACAGAGGAATGGATACAGAAAATGTGGTACATCTACACAATGGAATATTACTCAGCTATCAAAAACAACGACTTTATGAAATTTGTAGGCAAATGGTTGGAACTGGAAAACATCATCCTGAGTGAGCTAACCCAATCACAGAAAGACATACATAGTATGCACTCATTGATAAGTGGCTATTAGCCCAAATGCTTGAATTACCCTAGATGCCTAGAACAAACGAAACTCAAAACGGATGATCAAAACGTGAATACTTCACTCCTTCTTTAAAAGGGGAACAAGAATACCCTTGGCAGGGAAGAGAGAGGCAAAGATTAAAACAGAGACTGAAGGAACACCCATTCAGAGCCTGCCCCACATGTGGCCCATACATATACAGCCACCCAATTAGACAAGATGGATGAAGCAAAGAAGTGCAGACCAACAGGAGCCGGATGTAGATCGCTCCTGAGAGACACAGCCAGAATACAGCAAATACAGAGGCGAATACCAGCAGCAAACCACTGAACTGAGAATAGAACCCCCGTTGAAGGAATCAGAGAAAGAAATGGATGAGCTCGAAGGGGCTCGAGACCCCATATGTACAACAATGCCAAGCAACCAGAGCTTCCAGGGACTAAGCCACTAACTAAAGACTATACATGGACTGACCCTGGACTCTGACCCCATAGGTAGCAATGAATATCCTAGTAAGAGCACCAGTGGAAGGGGAAGCCCTGGGTCCTGCTAAGACTGAACCCCCAGTGAACTAGACTGGTGGGGGGAGGGCGGCAATGGGGGGAGGTTTGGGAGGGGAACACCCATAAGGAAGGGGAGGGGGGAGGGGGATGTTTGCCCGGATACCGGTAAAGGGAATAACACTCCAAATGTATATAAGAAATACTCAAGTTAATAAAAAAAAAGACCATGAATATATATATGATGTCGATGGCAACATAAAATGATTATAAATGATGATAAACTTTGACATTTCATAGCTGTTTTCAAATCATACCAGATGTCATAAGATGCACACAGGAGAGTCTTTTTATCACATTTTTTAAAGAAGAGGGAACAATAAAGCGTACTAAATGTAGATATAATGTGACTGTGTTATTTATTCACTAAGCTGAATCAGAGAGTTCAGCGTAGCCATACCAGACACAGAGGAATGCTAGGTAAGGTACTAACAACAGAGAGGTGGCCTGGAAATGTGACAGGCCGGTTGCCAAGCGTATCCATTTCAATCAGCTTCAAGGCCAGCTCCAGAGAAAGGCCTACTATGGGGACTGGCCCTGGGGGAGTTTCCTGAAGAAGTCTGGATTTCTGCTTAATTGCCTCAGAGAAATATGTACAAGCCAGTCAGGCCTTCCAGTTCAGCTTTCTATCCTCACTCAGTTATCTGTAGACAAAGATGTGAAGACAGTGTCTGATGCAGATCAAATATTATGACTTAAGAGATTAACCAATCAACAAGCAAATAAATGAGCTAAGGAGTTGAGGGGGGAACACAACAGAATTAGGCATGAGAAAAATCATAAGAGGCAACAATGACTTCATGAAATTCTTAGGCAAATGGATGTAACTAGAAAATATTCTGAGGTAACCCAGCCATAAAAGAACACACATGGTATGCACTCACTGATAAGTGGATATTAGCCCCAAAGCTTGGAATACCCAAGATACAATTTATAGACCACATGAAGCTCAAGAAGAAGGACGACCAAAGTGTGGATGCTTCAGTCCTTCTTAGAAGGGGAACAAAAATACTCACAGGAGACAAAGTGTGGAGCAGAGACTGAAGGAAAGGCCATCCAGAGACTGCCACACCCGGGGATCCATCCCATATATGGACACCAAACCCAGACACTATTGCAGATGCCAAGAAGTGCTTGGTGACAGAAGCCTGATATAGCTGTCTCCTGAGAGGATCTGTCAGAGCCTGACAACTACAGAGGCAGATGCTCGCAGCCAACCATGGGACTGAGAACAGGATCCCCAGTGGAGGAGTTAGAGAAAGGATTGAAGGAGTTGAAGGGGTTTGAAATACCATAGGAAGAACAACATATCAAGTAACCAGACACCCCAGAGCTCTCAAGGACTAAACCACCAACCAAAGAGTACACATAGAGTAACCCATGGCTCCAGCTGCATAGGTAGCAGAGGATGACCTTGTCGGGTATCAGTGGGAGGGGAGGCCCTTGGTCCTGTGAAGGCTTGGTGCCCCAGTATAGAGGAATGCCAGGGCAGGGAGGCAGAAGGGAGTGGGTAGGTGGGTGGGGGAGCACCCTCATAGAAGCAGGGGGAGGGGGAATGGGATGGGGGTCTCCAGAGGGGAAACTGGGAAAGGGGATAACATTTGAAATTAAATAAAGAAAATATCCAATAAAAAAAGAGGCAAGAAACAGTATATTGTAATCTCATTTGAAAGAAAGGATACTTATTTTAAAAGACCGGGAAAGAAACACTCATATAAATTAAGGAAAAAATATTTAAAAAATTAAGAATGAAGAAGACAAAATTGAAAGCATATCCTAGAAAATAGAATAAGACCAAGAAATGGAAAAATCAAAGATAAATGAAACAATACGGAAGATTAAGCTTAAGATGTCCACATACATATAAACTCAAAAGGGGAAATAGGAAATGGTAGGCTAGTCATTGCAAAAGACCGAGTTTCTCCAAATGGAAGGTTGTGCACTTTAAGACTGAAAATGGCCAGCGTGTGTCCTGAAAGCTTAAAACCAAACCAAACCACAGCTACCCTAAAACAGGACTCTCATGGTAACACCTTGAAGTCTCAGAGCATCAGGAACGAAGCTCCTCAATGCTTTTGAGATCACCAAAGATGCAAAAGGCAGTCCAGCATGGACCGTTAAAGGCCAGGGACCACTGTTAAACTAAACAATCTCCGAAAAATATCATTTCAACTTAGAATTATTCACCACATTAACAAATCAACACAAAGAGAAATGGCATTTTCTTGTTTTGTATGTAAGTTTTCAGAAACTGACTTTCTGAGTACCTTCCCTGGAAAAGTACTGCAGCTGAGGAGAGAAGCAGAGATGATGTGAGAGATGTGAGAGAGATGTGAGAGAGTTGTGAGAGAGATGTGAGAGAGGTGTGAGAGAGATGATGTGAGAGAGATGATAGAGAGATGTGAGAGAGATGTGAGAGAGATGATAGAGAGATGTGAGAGAGATGTGAGAGAGGTGTGAGAGAGATGATGTGAGAGATGATGTGAGAGAGATGTGAGAGAGATGATGTGAGAGAGGTGTGAGAGAGATGATGTGAGAGAGATGTGAGAGAGGTGTGAGAGAGATGTGAGAGAGGTGTGAGAGAGGTGTGAGAGAGGTGTGAGAGAGGTGTGAGAGAGGTGTGAGAGAGATGTGAGAGAGGTGTGAGAGAGATGTGAGAGAGATGTGAGAGAGATGTGAGAGAGATGTGAGAGAGATGTGGGAAGCAGAGCTCCAGTGGGGGAGAGCACAGAGGTGAAGGCCTTGAAGAGTCAAGATCAAATCTCAGAGTGAAACCTGAGAGGGACACAAAAAGCCAACAGAGAAGGATGCACTCCCTCAGTGCGTGTGAGACAGCTTGGCTAAAGGGCTCTCTCTGTTTATTTTAAAGGGCTTGGACAGAACCAAAGAAAGATATGCAGAGGAAGAAGCCAGTGAGTAAATAAACAAAAAGATAAGATTAATTCAAGACCCCGCCCCCTCCAAGGAGTAAACCTAGGGCCTCATCCTTTCTAAGCTAGTGCTTTTGCATAGGTCTGTATACTCTAGACTTCATTCTAAAATGTGTGTGTGTGTGTGTGTGTGTGTGTGTGTGTGTGTGTGTGTGTGTGTGTGTGTGTATGTACAAATGAGTGCAGGTGCCCTTGGAGGCCAGAAGCATCAGATCCCCTGGCACTGGACACAAGAAGTTGTGAGCTGCCTGTTGACATTCATGCTGACAACTAAGCTCTGGTCCTCTGGAAGAACACTAAGGATTCTTAACCATTGAGTCATCTCTCCAGCCCCAGCGATCCAGCTTTAATAGAAACATGTTTCATGAGTTTCTCCTTGGATGATCATGGGTGAAGACACAGGCACAACTCTGCCAGCAGCGTATTCTACATAAGCCCAGAAGTCTGCTTGCCACAGATACCTTGAACGTGAAGCCACCTGCCTGGCCATTGTAGTTCTTGGCAGTTCAACTAGTGGTCTTAGTTACTGGCTTATTGCTGTCAAGGAACACCACAGCCAAGGGAACTCATAAAAAGAAAGCGTTTTAGTTTTAGGAGGGTATCTGTCATGTCAGGAGCCTGTCAGGAACATGGCAGCATTCATGGTACTGGAACTATATCTGCTGCTGAGTTATATTCTGATCCATAGCCAGGAGAGAGAGAGAGAGAGAGAGAGAGAGAGAGAGAGAGAGAGAGAGAGAGAGAGAGAGAGAGAGAGAGAGAGAGACTGGGCCTGGCAAGGGCTTTGAAACTTCCCCAGTGGTAGAACTACTCCTCTCATTTCTTCTATACTTTCAGATAGTTCCTCTCCTTGGTACTTAAGCATTGAGCTATATGAGTGTATGGGGTACATCCTAATGCAAAGCACAGCACTAGCTATTTCTGTGTCAGCTGTCAATTAAAAGTCTGGTTCGGCCCAGGAGAAGACAAGTGTATGACGAGTGACTGTACGGATCATATGCAAAGTGACTGTGTGTGGAAGTGAGGCTGGCCTGTGATTGGTGGAGCCCTCACTGCATGCCTTGGCTTATCCCTGTTGATTCGTAGCTGCTTTCAGTTCGACTGTACAATGGGTGAAATTGAGATTTAAAGAGCGACCACAACTTTCTCAGAGTGGCAGGCCTCTGATTAGAATCCAGGCAGTGCAGGTCAGAATTCCGCTCTAGCTTGTAACGTACCCCAAAATGTGCTGCAGGGAAGGAACAGAATCAGCAAGAAAAGCAGACTCTTCTGATGGATGGAGAGGTGGATTGAATTAAAGTCAGGGAGGATCTAGGAGGGGAAGGAAACAGCCCTGCTAACCTACTCACAAGAACGGTTTTGTGAACAACTGTTGTAGTGGCTGGTCAAAGTCCTTCCTTTATCTGAAGACCAGAACAAGCCACCACAATGACTCTTTCTCCAGAGACTCAGTTTTCATTCCTTTCTTATCTTCTAAACATCATTTTTCCTTCTTATACCTTTTAATTACTAGGCTTCCTAGTACTCAGGCCTAGATTGTCATGTCTAAACTTCCTTTCAGTGACTATTTGCATCCCCCCCCCCCCCCCCGGGAGTCTTGGCAACCAGGCAAGGAGACCCCGATCTGGGAGCCAAAGAAGGCCCAGTTTTCCCTCCCATCCCCAGCCTCATTAAATATGGTGCAGTTTCTACCAAGAGTGTTGGGGGCGGAGGCTGTGTGGGCAAGACACAGCTTCCAAATGTTCTTGTAAATATTCATAAAAACACGTCAGTGTTGCTAAACCCACGGTAAACCATAACCACCCATCCCTGTACACCCTGCATCCTTTTGCTGTTAATCCTTTTGTCTGCCTTGAATTCCTTCCCACAATTGCTTCTCCCTCCATCTTGTGTTTTTGAATTGCTGCCAGCCACCTTAGCCTTTCATGCAGCCCGTGGTACCCTTTTCAAAGCAGCGGGCCTTGCTGCCAGCTAGGATGCCAATGATATACACTGTCCCAGCGATGTTGTGTTTTCTCATCTTGGTTCCTTGCTCATGGGGAACACGGCAATTATTCTACCCAGGACCTGATGGGGATTTCGGAGCGACCTGGCACATCTGAAACATTTTTCTGACTCACTGAGTTGGCATCCACTGCTAGATCAGCATTGGCCCAGTTCCACACAGCCTGTCACCAGCAGTGGGTGTTGTTGTAAGCACTAGTTTTGATTGTGGCAAGATGGGCTCTGTGACTCTCCTCTTGTTCTGTTGAGTTCAGAAAAGGCATCTGGTCTCCATTCACATTGCATTTGACAAGAGTCCAAAATCTAAATGAATGTTGCTAATAAAGAACTGTAAGGAAAAAACATGTTGAGAACCACTGAGTGTATTCAACACATATCAAGTGTTGGAGCAGGGAGGAGGGAGGCTGGGAGTGAGTCGCTGGGTTGGGATCAGTGACTGGAGGGGTGGGAACTCTGGCCCCTGGGCCTAGCTCTGTCGGTGCACTGTGCCTCAGTTTGCCTTCTTTGAGCTGACTGTGCTCATAAGGTGTTTTCTGAAACAGAGAGACTACTGGCGACCTTGAGTATGTTTACCTAGGCTGTGGGTCAACGAAGCCTCAGCTCTGTGGTAGTATTGATTGAACAACTACTCAGTGGCTGCCAAGGGTGACTTCAGCTCCGCACTTAGGCTTCACTGCTCATTCTCTTCAAAGTCTTTGATGTGGGTAACTGGCTGTCCTCTGCCTTTTGTGTAGAACACATAAACACAACCCAAGCCCATCCCCTCTGTACTTTCTCAAGCACAGTTCTTGGATTACAAAATCCACCCTGGACACTGCTTCCCAGAGCAATCAGCCGGCATCCTGAGAAGGATTGCTTCTAAATACATATACCAAGGCGGTTGAATGAGAAAACTCTTAAGAGAATATCTTAAGTTTTTAAACAATAACATCATTATTACAGATAAAATTCCTTCAGGTAAAGTTTAATTAGCTTTTAATAAACTAGTTGATTTGTGATGATTTTAAACAGTACTAACACAACAAGACTGTCACAATAATAATGTTACCTTACCTTTGCCAATTAATATACAAGGCATATGCTTCGTTCTTTAGAGCCTACTGCCACATAAACATAATGTTATTAAGTATTTTAAGGGCTTTATCCATTGAAAATCTTACACTCCTTAGTTCTTACAGGAGATTGTCTATCAATTAAGATAAATTACTTTTATCCCATGACCTTAATATCATAGCTAGTCTAGATTAAGAAAAACTGGAAAGTGAATAAAAATTGTAACGAATCAAATATCTATTCTTGGTAGACTTCTCTGTGGTAGACAAAGCCTATCTTGTTCTCAAGAAAAACCTGGGTTAAGAATTCAGATTTTAATTTGTCAGAAAAATATCTGCTAATGTATTGGTGAGGTACAGAATAGAATATGATATTATTTAAGGTAAGTTGAAGGTTACCCTTCCTGAAAATAAAGACATCAAGGATTTAGCCATGTATAACTTTATCAGAGCAAGTAAGGTTCACAGTGTTTGCAACGTTTGGAACAGTCTTCAATCCCTTTAGAGTTGAACCACTTAAAAGGATGAGAGCGTGTGTTGTGGCATCCATGCTAACGTCCAGGTAAAGGTATGGAAGGAGCAGACACGTGAATGACAGACTGGACAGGAGGTTAAAGGCCTGAAAGTTCTGGGAGACTTGGTGCTACAAGTCTGGAGGTGGGGGGGGGCGTGTTAGCTACTTTTCTTGTATCTGACCAAACACCTTATAGAGGCAACTTAAGGGAGGAAGGGTTTATTTTGGTTCCTGGTTCAATGGATATCATGGCAGAGGAAGCATGGTGGGTAGGCAGCTTGGAGTGACTCTGATGTTGCTCTTCTTAGTTCCCTTCTGGATCTGCTGGTGCAGTTAATTTCCAACCCCAATAATTCTGTATAAAACCCACACAGTCTAGTTATTATATTTATAAACAATAAGCTTGGATTGGGCAGAACTAGCACTGTACTAACTTATTCCCCAGTTATGAGACCCTTTGCTACTTGTAGTTCCTCCTGGCCTTGTGGTTCTGCTCCATCTTTGCTTCCTCCTTTTCTTCTTCCTCCTGTTTCTCTTTCCTTCCCTTCCTCATATTTCTCTCTCTACCTGCCCTTACTCTCAAAGACCTCCTGTCCTACCTTTACCCTCCACTGTCCAATCACAGACTCTATCCCTTATTCACCAGTAAATGGGGAGAAGGTTCACATGAGATCACCTGACTGCTTATCCTGGGGCCACCCCTCTTGGGAAAGCAGAATTAACACTGGAATTCAAATAGCATCAGGATAACTCACAACAATTTGCTTTTAGCATGTAGTCAAAATCACTCATACCCTGTCAGATCTGAAAACAAACTGGGACCAGAAGTAGACATCACCCTCAATGCCCACCTGTCACAACTCGCTTCTGCTCTCGAGGCCATAGGTCCGAAGTTTCTTCAAAACAATGCCATTAACTGGGGGGTCGAATGTTCAAACACACGAGCCTGTGAGGTTCATTCTGTATTCACACAGACAGGTGAATGGTATGTGAAGGCAAATCAGTAAAGATGGGAAGCGAAGAATCTCCAGTGTGGACATAGCAGTTTTCTTGTTAGTCAGCTTTTACGTTACTATTTATTGAGAATTTGTTTATATTTGTACTGGTGTCATGAGTAGGATATGTAAAGATGGAACAATATGTTTAGTGCTAGAACAAGAACAAAACCCACACTGTTTTATATCAGATGATAATTGTTATTATATGGAAGTATTTAGTTATTGAGTGACACTTTTGGGGATCTTGTTCAACCTCAAATTCTCATCTAACCTGTATCACAGCCCAATTTCCACTTTCACTTTTTGTCCCCTTACTGCTCAGTCCTTTTGCTGTCATCAAAACTTCTTTCAAGTCTTCTTGCTGAATTTCAAGATAATATTTTCTCCTTATTTCTTAGATTTCTTGGGAAGATCTAATACTCCCTTTTTCCAATTCATTCATTTTTTTCTTTACATCTATTACATTTTAACCTACTTACTTGCATTCCCCCCAATTTCCTCTCCTTACCTCCCCTCTCCTGTAGATCCATTCCTCCTGTGCTTTCCTTACAAAAAAAAAAAAAAAAAAAAAGCAGGCCTCCCAGACACGGCACAACAAGTTACAATAAGACTAGGCACAACAGAAATTAGCCAATTGTGTGTAACCGCGCCAAACCCCCTAGCCTTCCCTATATAAACCCCTGACTTTTGAGCTTCGGGGTCGACACCTCTGTCTCCTGCGCAGGATACGTGTCGACCCGGAGATCCCCGTAATAGATCTCCGTAATAAACCTCGCCTTTGCTTATTTTTTTTTAAAAGATTTATTTATTTATCATATACAAGTACACTGTAGCTGTCTTCAGATACACCAGAGGAGGGCATCGGATCCCATTACAGATGGTTGTGAACCACCATGTGGTTGCTGGGAATTGAACTCATGACCTCTGGAAGAGCAGTCGGCGCTCTTAACTACTGAGCCATCTCTCCAGCCCCCTCGCCTTTGCTTATTAAAAAAAAAAGACTAGGCACAAACCCTCATATCAAGGCTAGATAAGGTAACCCAGTAGGAGGAAAAGGGTCCTAAGCACTGGCAAAAGAGTCAGAAGTCAGAGATACCTTTTACTCCTTCTGTTAAGGGTCCCTCAAGAGTACCAAGCTACACAATCTTAAGGCGTATATAGAGGACCTAACTCAGACCCATACAAGATCAATGATTGTTGCTTCAGTCTCTGTGAGCCCCTGTGAACCCTGTTTAGTTGATTCTGTGGGTGGTGTTTTTTCCTAGAATTATTTCTTCCCCTCTTCTTCAGAGTTTCTTTGGCTCTGCCTAGTGTTTGACTGCAGGTCTCTTCATTTGCACTTACCCGTTGCTAGATGTTGCCTCTCTGATGACAATTGAGCTAGAGACTGATTTAGGGACTGATTTATGAGTAGAGCAGAATATCATTAGAAATCATTTTTCTCTGCCAGTTGTATTTGGTTCTTCCCTGAGTCTCTGGGAAGACCAGCCTTTGGCTCTCTCCATGAGGTGTTAGGTGTGGGCTCCCATCTTGTGTCATGGATCTTGAGTTGGACCAGTCATTGGTTGACCACTCCTACAAGTTCCTCACCACATTTACCCCAGCATATTTTGTAGGTCAAAGGTTTTGTGGCTGGGTGGTTGTCCTAGACCTACATCTAGGAGCCTTGCTTAATAATAGACAATTGATGGTCCACGCTCCATATCCCCCATTACTAATTGTTTCCTACAAAAACAAACAAACAAACCAAACCAAACCAAAAACCAACACCTTTCTTCTTTTGAGTTTCCAGGGTAGTACTGTCTCCTTTACTTTATTGTACAGACCTTTTGGGACTTTCTCCTAACTAATGCTTTAAATCCTGGAGATTCCCAGAGTTCTTTAAAAATATTTATTTTACTTTATGAATGTATATATGTTTTGCTTGAATATATGTAAGTACACCTCTTTGGTATGTAGTCCCTGAGGAGGTCAGAAGAGGGCATCAATCCCCTGAAACTCAAATTAAGGATGGTTGTTCTGTTATGTGGTTGCTTGGAATTGAGCCTGGGTCCTCTGCAAGAACGAGTGCTCTTAACCGCTGAGCTGTCTCTAGAACACTTTTGTTACTGCTTAGACTCATGTTAGATTTTCATAAAAGCCATAACACTCCAATCTTACTCCATTGTCTTCCTTACCATTGTGAATCTGTGAGGCTAGGCAACTGTATTCCCACCACCTCACATGAAGCTTATACTTCTTTACTGAATGAGTCTGAGATGCTTAACAAATGTAGAGTGATAGCACGGGGAAAGGTGGTCTTTGTTTTTCTTCTTTTACATGTGATGTATGATTAGGAGGCATTGGACAGATGAATGAATGACAGAGGCTGGAAGGTTAAGTTACTTCAGTGGCAGGATGAATAAGAATGGATGTGGAAGAAGTTTAGGCATCATTAAGAGAGTAACCAGCATGTCTTATAGATAAGTTAGGAGAAATCTTGGATGCCATGGAATCCTTTGCCAGCATAGGAACCACAGGAGAAAGGCAATATAGGAGACAAATTTGGATTGGATTGAGGACATTTTTAATATTATATGCTCTGTTACAAATTAGATTATGTTATGAGTTCTAGGAGTTTGGGTCCATGTCAATCTAGTCACATAGTTAGTTCATTCTCCGTGTTGGTGCTTGGTAAATTCTTTTGCTGGTATAGCTAGACTAGCACACTGCTACTGGAGAATTGCCGTCTCACTTAGGGGAAGCCCTCCACACAAAGCCCATGTGTTTATTTACTCACCCTGGAGGCTTTATGACTAGGTTGCCCTTTAGATGAACATTATCTATTTTTGCAGATGGTGTTTCAAAATTGATTAGTTCTCCGACCCACCCACTGAAATCCTCTAACCTATTGAAGAAGCAGAATGGGCTGTGGATTATAGGGTTTCAGATAACACCACGGCCCTAGTGAGAGGTATGCTATTTCACTGCATTGTTCTGCTTTCAGAAGAGTGTAGCTGTGTTTTCTTTTCTCCAACTGTATAGGTCACAGACATTTTTTTCCCCCAGTGGGAATTACAAGCTATACAGAAAGTTTCCAGAGCAGAATCACAGTCTTCTACAAATGCTAAGGACGATTAATCAGGGCCTGGAAGGTACACAGAGGGTAATTAGCAGGTTATATTTGGGTCAGCATCAAGGTCATTTATTTTTCTCAATATGAGAAAAAGAGATGGTTTGACTTTGGAGGTGGGGAAGATATACCTATATATTTTCATACATCAGGATATTTGCATTGAAATGGATTAAATACATTTTTGGTAAAGTGATGTGTTTATGTGTGTTCGTAAATGACTTCAGGAGTGGAGCGAAGCAGTGTTCTGTGTTCATGAGAAGAGAGTTAATCTCGGTAACAATAAACTGCACTGTATTCTGACATACCAAAACTGTTGTCAGGGCTGACAGAGGGCAAATCCTATTCTTGGCTCAGTTTGCTGCATGCTGCCAAGGGCTCATTCTCTCAGTTGTTTTTAAAGTCTTTCCTGTGCAGCCATAACAAATACGTTGATGACGACAGGGCTTTTGTGTGGTGAAGCTTAGCTTTTGTAGCCTGTGTGGGCTTTTAGAGACTTCCCTTGCCAACAGAAATACAAACAAGAGGAAGTAATATTAATCTCAGAAGTCAATATAGGATAGTGAGAATTTATGGAGGCTTGAAAGAGTGACGGAGTTCCTGAGTGGACTGGAAACACAGGCTCTGGAGTCCCCTTCATGCACTGACCTACAAGTGGAGAAAATCTACATCCCCCATGATTTTGCCATCATCTTGGGGAACAGACTTTCAGATTAACCTGTGTGTGTGTGTGTGTGTGTGTGTGTGTGTGTGTGTGTGTGTTATGTATTAAACATTTATTTATGTATTTGTGGGGGTAATGACTGTGCTACATTACCCATGTGACTGTCAGAGGACAACTTGGCCTAGATCTTGGCAAACCAACACCACAATGGGAGCACCATTCAGTACATAGGCAGTACCGCCTGCCAAAATGAAAACAGAAACCTAATCCATCAAAGTCCATAGTTCTGGGAAAGTCGCTTAAGTGGACTAACCTTGCTTTTGGCTTCTATAGGGTCAATTTTGACTAACTGTTCTTGTTAGTTGAAGTATGCCGACCCAGGATATGGGTTTTGTGCTGTAAAGCTAACCCTGAGGAAGGCTCAGGGCTACAGTGGGATCCCAAACATCCAGTCGAGTTGCTGGTTGGCTCATACAGACTTTCTCTTGGCTTCCACCAGTGTTGGTGGCTACACCACAACAAAGCCAGTTCTCTCCTCCTACCATGTGGTTCCTGGGATCAAAGTTAGGTGGTCAGGCCTGGAAACACTCGCCTTTACTGACATAGCCTTCTTGTAGGCCCAGTCTTCTTCTCATAAATCCTGTGTCTCTAATCCAAACGGACTTCTCAATTTACATCAAATCCTTTCTAAATCTATCACCATATCAAAATCTTTATCTATAGTTCAACATGGTCAAAGTCAAAAGTCTGATATTCTTACACTTCTCCCTGCTAAGCATATCAATAATTCAAATGGTCAGTCCCAGGTTTCTTCTGATTTTTTTCTCTGATATCCCTGCTGATAAATAGTCTATCAGTGGAGTGAGTTTGGCATGTAAACATCTGAAATGATCACTATCTTAAATTAGGTATTCTTCTTTTTTTCTCCCCTGAATAACTATAGCCATCTTTGGATGGATATTGTAGCTTCTACTATTTTCTCGTCTTCCTGTTTTTCAGTATAATCCTCAGATCCCTACTGGACAGTGCTTTAAAGTATAAAACCACTAGTTCCCTTTAAAGCCCATTACATTCTACTAGTTACTTAAAGAGCACCGAGCATGAGCTGTATCAGTTTCCTGTCAGTTCCCACCATGTGTATCTGTGCTCCCATTCTTCCTTCCATCAACTTTTAAAAACTCTGTGTGTGGTCAGCTGCTGAGCCAGGATCTGTCTTTGTACTCAAAGCTTCTTTAGGGCTCTTGGCCATCATTTATAGTCATGTTCTTTGTCCCCGAATACCTTATTTCCCTTAATACACAGACATATTCTAGATTCTGTAATGTTAAACAAAATTATTTTTTTCCAGATACAATAAGGGCCATACAGAATTACTATTTCCTTGGACCTCTTGTGGTTAACAATATGACTCGGACTGCATGTCTCATCTGCACTGGGTACTCCTATGCCACCTTAACTGGTTCACATATCATAGTACACACACACACACACACATACACACACACACATACAGACACTCACATTCACACATACATACACACACATACTCACACTCACACTCACACTCACATACATACACACATACACATACAATACACACACACACACACACACACACACACACACACACACACACACACGCCTGTCTTCTGTATTAACCTGTGAGTTTCTTGGGTGTTGACATGAACATTTTATCTTCATTATCAGAGCTCAATTTACTAGGAAAGACAAATTTCAAATAATAAACTTGAGCCTAGACATGTTTTTAAAATTTTCTAAATTTTTTATTTCTAGATCTTCTTTGTCAGGAATGAACTGAAATATTCTGTTTAGGTCTCCCTTTCAGCTCTTCATATCTGGAGATAGATTGTGAAGTACTGTTGCTAACAAGGGTGAAACATGAGATACTTATGGTCTTGAATTGCTTGGCCTAGCACCCTTCTGACGTCCCATCAGTACGGCTTTCCCTTGCTGCTTGTTCAATAAATGACATCTTCCCATCCAGACCACAGGCATCTCTGAACTGTCTCTTCCTCCACTATGTCTGCCTCCTTGCTGGTCACATGACTGGGGTTCTCTTGTTCTCTTTCTATCTGCAGATCATGCCAGGGTTTGGAGAGAAGCAAGGGTTCTCAGGAAATGTCAGTGCCTTGGCCTCTTTACTCTTTTTCTTCCTCAAGGAATCAGTTTTACGTCATATGGGCTTCTGATTCAGTTAGTATAAAGTTCATGCTTTGGATCTTTCAGGCTTTAGTATTGTCAAACATAAAATTCTAAGGCATTAAATCTGATGATTTCCATCACAAGAGAGATAAAGTTAACAAAAGAGCAGCTTCAGTAATAATAATAATAGATAATAATAATAATAAATGCTTACTGATCTCACCTGAGAGGAGGTTGGGTTAGGGGTGATGCTTGCATTGGCTTGTAGCATAGACACATCAGTCATGAATGAACCTGACCCACTCTTTCTCTCTCTTGCTTCAGCCTTGGTACACAACATTCATTATCAAACCTTTCTCCTCCCAGTCCCTGAACGGTGGCCTCCACTCCCATCACTAGAAAGAGCTAACATATCAGTTGCTGCTGATAGGGTATTCTATAGTATATTCGCACCCTCAGCAACATTAAAGTCAAATGATTATGGCAACATCAATATAACATGGTATTTGCATAACGTGCCCACTATTTGTCAACTTAGGTTGTGTGTTCATTGACATACACAAGGTGTCCAGGACATATATGTATTCACCAGCTTCTCTATACTTTATATATTAGCAATGCACAATATTCAGCAAATTCACCACCACCTCCCAAAAGAATGAAACTCAAACTTGTCAAAAATAAAACCTGAAGGCACATGTTCATATGTGAGGAGGCAAATGTCACACTTCACAGGAGTGGATCCTCACTTACACCTTCCCAGCTTCCCTTGTGTATGATGGCTTCTTCTACTTTTGCTTACCTACAAAGCACTGTATTTCCATCTTTTAAGTAGCTCTCCTAGACTCATCTTTACTTCTTTGGTGATACAACCCAGAGAGTCAAGCCAGGTCCTGTAACAGCCAAAATTCAAGGCATCTGGTCTCTTCTCTTAACCATATCGAATCCCTGGATAGCTATAGGTTTTACTCCAGAAGGAGGGAACTGTTCATATCTGGCTCTCATCCTTCCTTAGTTTGCATTATGAGCAGAAAATTATGCATTCTTGAGTTGAACCAACTCACAGAATAACGAATGAGTAATGCTACTTGGCTCTTGTTTTCCGTTTTAATTTTAAAGGACATAATGTGTGTTATCTCAGAGAATGTCAGTTTGCTGATTCAAATTTGGCCATGTGGTTGAATCCAGCTGCCCTTTATAACTCTTCTTTCTATATATTTCAAGTTTCTTTCACATTCCAAATAGCATCAGTGAATGCATTTTTAAAGCCAAAATTGGGATTCCTACTTCCATTCCTGTTGAGATTATTCTCGCATCAGAATAGCTTCTGTAGGTCATGACCTTTTCCCTCTGCTGTATAACAGAACCTTACAATCTGGGGCACATGGCCCTACTGCCACCTACCAATGAGATTGTCTAGCTGAGAATAAACCCTAATGTGTAAATTTCTGTAAAGATTCAAAGCTGAGCTTCTAATATTATCCTTTGTCAATCATCTACTTATTTATTAGATTTCTATAGTGCCTTTTCTCCAAGGAGCTCAATGTATTTTAAACACATGTTATAATGTACTTTAAATAAGTGTTACCAGATTTGGCATTATACGTGAGAAATACTGGTAAAATTACAAATCGCAACTGCAAATTACCAGAAGAATGAAAGAACATTTTAACATCATTTAAAAATTACATGTATGTACTCATGAGCATGTGCATGCCCATGCGCAGGCGCGCGCGCGCGTGCACGCGCGCACACACACACACACACACACCCACCCACACACACACACACACACCCTGTTGGCCCTATCAGAACCTTTTTAGAAACAATTGTAGGTTAGCTTTATAGGTTAGCTTTGAAAAAAAGAAGAGAAAGGAAAGTTATGTATAAATGCAAGCACTTGCCTGGGACCTGAAATGCAGTATAGCCTCCTTGTTCTGATGTATTTTTTTCTTTTTTTAGAAATGCAACAGACATTTTAATCTAGCCACGAAGGGATGGGCTCAGTAGGTGCTGGGTGCTGTTTTTTTGGTTGGACTCACAGGGCCTCCTGGCTCTTTGGCAGTTAATAAGCTATTTCTTTTCTTCCCCTTGGGTGTGTCAGTGTTGAAGAACACAGCATGGCTGTGAGCTCCTTGTCCCCTTGACAGCAGAGGGAGCCGAGCTTGAGGTCAATGAATGCAATTGCTCTGCCGCTCTGTTCTCTGAGGAGAAAAAGGAACACACCATAATCTTTAAGTTAGAGGTGATTCAGAAAGTCAGAGGCAGGCAGCGCTTTCTAATTTAGAGACATTTTCTCTCTCTTGCCATAAAATACCACTCCTTCCCTAAACTTCAACAATAATAAAAGAGTGCACCACAATCAAAGCAGCAACCCCGCCCCCCGCCCCCATCCTGGATATCCCAAATTGTGGGCTTCAGTTGCATTCTTCCCTTTTCTTCTCTTCCCTCTTCTTTTTACCGGGGTGGATTGCTTTCAACTCAGGCAGTCTTCATTCTACATGAGCTTTGAAATCATATCCCTGGATCTGTATAGAACGGTAGTAGTTCAAGGTATTAGTAGCAGCCTTCAATGGTAATGCTGTCATTAGATCATTATGAGTATTCTAAGGTTCTGCCTGTGAGCATGGCATGAATTTTATATTTGGAAATAAAATCCTCCCGGGATACCACAAAGCTGCACGCCGGCCTTGCCCCTTCTCGCAGGCCGTTAGGATTGGCTACCCTGCTTCTGTCTTGTGTTTCTCAGGAATAAGTCCCTCTGCGTTTGTTTCACATAAGAACCCTTTCACTTTGTTTATAATGATCTGAACGATATTATTAGGGGAACAAAGCCGCTCAATGGTGACATTTATTGACCAGTCATATCATCTGTTTTTAACTCTCATGTTACATTTCAGGGAAATTGTGTGAACCTAACTCCAGTATAACTTTTCTTTGGGGACTATTGCTTTGTGTTGAGTTTGAAATAAAATAGAACATAGAAAGCAGGTTTTATTTCCAGGACAGCATTTCACTTAAGAGGTTTAGCCTTAGCCAGATTATATAGAAAGGCTTGCCCAAAGGAGACGCTTCAACTCAGCTCTGGCTGTATGTGTGTGCTCACATGTTGAGGGGAACATGGTCTGCTCTAAAGAGGGTGGTAAGGCTTGTTAGCAGCTGGGACATGAATATATATCAGAGGCCTCCAGCAATGATTGGAAGGCAGCCATGTATGAAAAAATGAAGTCCCTGTGTGGAGTTGGGAGGCTGACAGATATCCTCTGCGGGGATGAGTGTGCACGCTAGTATAGCATGTATTGTCTTAGAAGTCAACGTAGGCAGCGATGACGGTGGCTAGGCAAGCAGGTGAGTTAGAACACGGGGACATCAGAATACTTCTGAAGCATGGAAGCCTGCGTAGGTGAAGGCAAGGAGGCGGGCATGCGTTCATGATTTTTGAGCAGCAATAGAAGAGGGATATACAAGAAGACATCGAATATACCAGATCTTAACTGTTCTCATAGCCCTTGCATTAGTTTCACAGTGTCAGAGTCAGTCCCTGCTCCTGCATACTCCTCTCCTGCCCTGCTGCTCTAAGACTGAAAGTGAGTCCAAGATCTCACAGCTTTGCCTTCATAATGACTTCTGTATAAGTCGGTAAGAGATAACTTAAAAAGTACTAGCTATAATTCCAAATTCAAAACTGTAAGTTAATAGTCTCTTAACATCAGCAGCTATCCAGTTAGCATCCCAGTTTCCAGGACTGTGTCACAGTACTAGGAGTTGTTTGGCTCAAAGCAAATATTAACAGGGTTCTCAGATTATGTATGGCTTCTATGAACTCTTAGGAGTTCATAAAAATCTTTTAATCTACATAAACTCCTATTTTATTTATTCCTCTTGAATTATTTTGGTAACAAGACCTCAGCTATTTTCTTCACAGAGATGCCTATGGTTTGAATTTTGCAATTGCACACTGTTAAAAAAACTTCAAATAAGAAAGTGGACTTAGAGGCTTGATCGGATTCATTTTTTTTTAATCTGGTAAGAGCATGCTTATTGCTGCTTTACTCACTATAGGGAAGAATTGGAGTCCACCAAGTTGTCCATAAACAGATGAATGGATAGTGAAAATATTACATTATATCCAAATAGTAACATATATTTAGTGTACATATATATATTATAAATATATGTTGCTATTTGGTTTTATAACTATTATGTATATGAATCATATAAAATATGATTCAAATCTAAGATAAGGGAAATCACAAAATTTGTAGAGAAATGATCTTGAAATGTGGAATATTAAGCAAGTTCAAAATACTCTCGGACAGAGAAAAATACCCCTCATGTTCTCACTCGTTGCAGAATCTAGCCAATAACATATGTGTGCATGTGTGTATATATGTGTGTATGTATCTATGTATGTAAACAAATGTACGTGTGAATACAGAATAATATGAAGAGAAGAAAAGAAAGGCTAAGTATTGGGGTGTGAAGAAGGACTGAATGAAAATACTGGACCTCAGATTTGAAAAAGAATGTGAGGCTGATTTTTCATTAGCTCTAACTCTGACGATTTTTTATTTTTGGTAGCATATAAATATGTACAAACATATTAGGAGCAAACATATGAAATCCTATGTAAACCATTTCAGCTTCTGTCCTAAATGACATCACTGTATCATAGTTCATGGGGATGTAAATTCTTTAGGTTTCTTTAATATCAGAGTGTGACTTTTGTTTATAAGCTTTTATAACAAAGTTTTTGGAACACTTCATAGGCAATAGAATATTCTTACATCAAAGAGCACTCAATCTATGGTATCTCTTTGGGGAGTGTTAGCATATGATGGTGCTTGCTGCCTGTAATTTCAGTGGTTTACAACATGCAGTTTTCTTCTCTTTGTTGGCATATGTCCATAGAGAGAAACTATTTCTTAGCAGCTATAGAAGAACCATGGGACCCAGACTAGTCCAGTATCTGGTTGTTTCTCTTCAGTTGGTGTAATCCTCTTGAGGTCACGAAGTTCTACTTCCTGTGGTACTATTACGTGTAGATGGAGTTTTGCATTTGATTAATTTAATCCATAGAAATTAATTTTTACTGCTCAGGAGGTACTATCTGTGGTACTGCCAGCCAGTTTCCCTTAACTTCTTTGACACAGCAGCTTTTGAGAACCTTTTTGTCATTTGGCATGATTGCATACTCCTTGCTCCAGCAGTACATTTTTTTTCATATTATACTTGGAGCCGATTATTTGTTCAAAAAACTGGTCCCATTCCTAGGAAACTGAAGATAAGGGGAGCCCACTACTTCCCGTCAATGGGAGTGGTGTATATGCTTTGCTTTAGGCCGAGCCAGTTAAAAAACACACACACACACACACACACACATTGTGTTTGTTCAAACCGTTTCTGTTCAATGGTGACAAAATTGTGCAGGCTATATTGCTTGGCAAGGAACAGAAAATGCAACCCAGACTGACGTTAAAAAATGTTTTCCCTTGCAAATCAAAACAACCCTGAGATTTCACCTCACACCAGTGCGATTGGCTAAGATCAAAAACTCAGGTGACAGCAGATGCTGGCGAGGATGTGGAGAAAGAGGAACACTCCTCCATTGTTGGTGGGATTGCAGACTGGTAAAACCATTCTGGAAATCAGTCTGGAGGTTCCTCAGAAAATTGGACATTGAACTGCCTGAGGATCCAGCTATACCTCTCTTGGGCATATACCCAAAAGATGCCTCAACATATAAAAGAGACACGTGCTCCACTATGTTCATCGCAGCCTTATTTATAATAGCCAGAAACTGGAAAGAACCCAGATGCCCTTCAACAGAGGAATGGATACAGAAAATGTGGTACATCTACACAATGGAATATTACTCAGCTATCAAAAACAACGAGTTTATGAAATTCGTAGGCAAATGGTTGGAACTGGAAAATATCATCCTGAGTGAGCTAACCCACTCACAGAAAGACATACATGGTATGCACTCATTGATAAGTGGCTATTAGCCCAAATGCTTGAATTACCCTAGATCCCTAGAACAAAGGAAACTCAAGACGGATGATCAAAATGTGAATGCTTCACTCCTTCTTTAAATGAGGAAAAAGAATACCCTTGGCAGGGAAGGGAGAGGCAAAGATTAAAACAGAGACTGAAGGAACACCCATTCAGAGCCTGCCCCACAGGTGGCCCATACATATACAGCCACCCAATTAGACAAGATGGATGAAGCAAAGAAGTGCAGGCCGACAGGAGCCGGATGTAGATCGCTCCTGAGAGACACAGCCAGAATACAGCAAATACAGAGGCGAATGCCAGCAGCAAACCACTGAACTGAGAATAGGTCCCCCGTTGAAGGAATCAGAGAAAGAACTGGAAGAGCTTGAAGGGGCTCGAGACCCCAAAAGTACAACAATGCCAAGCAACCAGAGCTTCCAGGGACTAAGCCACTACCTAAAGACTATACATGGACTGACCCTGGACTCTGACCTCATAGGTAGCAATGAATATCCTAGTAAGAGCACCAGTGGAAGGGGAAGCCCTGGGTCCTGCTAAGACTGAACCCCCAGTGAACTAGACTGGTGGGGGGAGGGCGGCAATGGGGGGAGGATGGGGAGGGGAACACCCACAAGGAAGGGGAGGGGGGAGGGTGATGTCTGTCCGGAAACCGGGAAAGGGAATAACACTTGAAATGTATATAAGAAATACTCAAGATAATAAAAAAAATAAAATAAAAAAATAAAAAAAAATGTTTTCCCTTCTACTTTTTTTGTTGTTGGTTGGTTGGTTGGTTTGTAACAACAAGATAAGATTCGGTTCAAATGAAGCACCTGGCTTCTCCTTGTGCCATGCCTTTCTTTATATCCATTGGTCCATGCTTCCATATTTATGGCCAGTGTCAAAAGAGCATCTTTGTCTCCTCCCAGAGATAACACTGAGATCCTTTGCATCAAGACCTTCACTTTGGTGGTGTGTTTGCTAGAGAGCATAGTGACTTGTTAGATGGAACGTTGTTGATTGGTTGAACCTTTACCACATACTACACATTTTCTTCCTGAACACTGGAGATAAGAGCTCCCCAAGAGCTAGTTGAATTCTCAAATAAGCTGGGATATTGGAAAAGGGGGAGAGGAAGGAGGAAGCAGATGCCAAAGAGAGGGTAATAAACACCCAATATTACAACATTCTATTTTAATCTATACACCTGTACTGATTCAGACCTTTATAACAATGTATGCACTATTTTAGATCTTACTTTAGAGGCAAAGAGGAGTTAAAAAATGTCCTGCTCTCAAGGAAACTGTGGGCATAAGAAATTGAAACAATATCTTTGAGTAACCTAGTAGAAAAAAATGGAGAAAGTATAGTAGGGTCTACAAAAGGAAAACAAAAATATTTGAGATAGGGTCTCTCTCTATGGCTCTGCAGTCCTGAAATTCACATAGACCAGACTTGCCTTGAACTCACAGAGCTGTGTCTTCCTCCACCTCCCAAGGACTGAGGTTAAGGGAATATGCCACTATCGACAGCATAGTTTTTAGTTGAAAAGTTTTCTGGTTATTTTGATAGGTTTATTACCTTCCTTTGAATCTACTCTAGAAGACTCAAACATTGTGCAAATAATGTCCCCTGTCATGGTAGACTCATCAGGAACATTTCCTCTCCACATCTCTCAAATAAGGTTCTTAGCAGTGAAAGAATTCATTTCTGAGATACATTTCCCGTATACTCTTTCAGGGAGGAGAGAAAGCCCCTGTGTTAACACAAAGTTGTTCGGTTTTTATAAGTAGGTTCTTCTGCTACTAGCATGCTATTGACGAGTAACTCCAAAGTAAACAATAAGCTAACTCCAGGTTGATCCACTGGGCTGGCTAAAAATTTAGGTGTAGTGTTTTGGACTATTATACCAAATGTCTCCACCATGTGACCTACAAAAGCAGAATGAAGAACACCTCTGAAATCCCATCTAAGCATGGCTCCTCTTCAAAAGGAAAATGTGAAGGAGACCCGTCAAAAATGGACAGCTATGAAGCTTACAGTGACCAGAATCATAAAGGGAATGATAGAAATTTAAAAAGCCGGACCCAAGGTCATATAGATGGAATGGTAAGGAGATCCCTGACTCGCTTCAAATAAAACATCATTCCAATTTCTTTTACTAAGTGAAAAGCTTTCACTGTAGTTACTTTTTCTATTCTGTCAGCTGGCACGAGAGTCTAATAGCAAATTACAAACACAACTTGGTCTACAAAATAAGAACTTCATCTTTTGAGCCCATGGAGATGTCATCTAATTATTTTTGACCGTTAAAGGGATCCATGCATTCTTTCCCCAACTTATTTCCACCATTGAGATGGTTGGTCCGTATTCACTGGCTATATTCTGCTTTAGTTCTCATTCATGTTTGGCATTTATTAACAGTATCTTAGAGACCTCCCATGTTGGGCTGCAGGACGGTTGCTCCCTTGCTCACTGTGGTCAAGTCTGTGCATGAAAATGCCTTGGTCGGTAGGGGGAGGGGAAGCAAACAAAGCCAACCACCTCAAACCCAAGCGCAACCATCTGTGCTATTTGATGGGGCGTTCCTGACTCCAAGCGGTAGTCTTAGCTGAGAGTTACCACTGAGTACAATTGTTTATGCTGTGCTGCGGTGTAAAGCAGACAATACCACACAATCAGAGCCTTCACACTCAAACAGACATCACACTCTGTAATTATATTTGTCTGACAGATTATTATAATTGTACATGGCAGGTAGTGGAAAGCAACTCCTTTTTACAGCCTAAATAATGTGGCATATTCTGCATACTCTAAATCAACCTTGCAGAAGGTAAATTATGAAAGCTAAACGCACGTTGAGTGTTTTTATTTACTCTTTCAGTTAGCATCTTATGTGGTGCTAGACAGCAAAAGAGCATTACCTTATTTTGCCTGGTACTATTTCATTTAACACTTTATTGTGCAAAGTTCTTTTTGGCTGACAGCTTGTTTTACTTTGGCATACTCAAGGAAACACTAGCAATGATTCTCTGCATTGCTTTTTCCTGGGCTTGTATTGACCTGGTCAGCCTATGTGAAGAAGTAGAAGCTTAAATGCATGATTTAGAGAGAGAAACCCTGAGCTATAGCTTGTTCCTTTAACAATTAGAATAAACCGATGTTGGGAATGAGCTCTTCAGCTATTTGCAGAATTTAAAAGACTTTCTGATAGCCTTTTAGATGAACAGACATGTGCCGTGGTAGGCTGCCACAGTGCTTACCACATCTGCTCTCATTTCCTTCCAACATGTGGGAGGTTGGATTGCTCATGTACTCTGTAGTTAGATAGGACAATATTCATGAGTTTTTGCAGCTGGCTGTGGGTAGAAGGGGCTGTGTCACTTTCCACACTGAGGTGTACTTACATGTGAGACCCTCAGCTTGATCTTGATGGGCGATCAAAGACACTACATGTTGCAGAGGGAGGTTAGCAAAAGAGAATGCATCCATCAACACCAACACCCCTGTGCTGCACCCTGCTAGCTGGCTTCAGATAGGTACGATGAATGAGAAACACACCCACATTAATTAAACTACTAACATTTGAGTTTAGTTATTTGATTGTAATTTAGCTTACTCCGACTCATATGGGACTCTTGAGAATTTAGTTTTTCTAGGCAGCCCCCATCTTACGGCAGGTTTGTGAATTCTATACTGATTTTTCAGTTTCTACACCAAGGTTCCACATTTCTAAAAATATTTATAATATGAGATAATGAGTAGTTGATAAGCGGTTATGTTGTCCACTCTTTATATTCTTTATGGATAAGTCTTTTGAAATTTTACAAAATAAACTTAATGAAGTCAAAGCAGGTAAATAACCCCCAAGTCTGTAGAGGAAAAAGCGCTGCCTGAAAGAAGTCTTGTGGGCCCTATTCCTAGCCTACCTCATTGCACTGGTTCACATCTGTTTCTTAGAACAGCAAAATGGGTTAAAAAAGCAAACATATAAAAGGTAAGTACTACAAGATTGGGTATTCCTCAACATTTTATAGTGTTCTGTTCACGTACGGCTTGATGAGTGTGGAATTAGGTGTTGCATGGAGATGATCGTAATTAAATAGTCAAAATCCTAGTCTTCATAAATGGTTATTCTGAGAAGCCATGAATCATATGTAAATGTATTCAGATATAGTCTTAGGCAGATGCTGCAAATGATCGGTCTAACTGGGAAGGCTTGTCAGGTGTGTCTGTGAATTTCCTGACACACTTTTAAGATTGAGGTCTGTTGTGATTTCTATTGTTATGGCTTATCTTAGTCAGTGTTCTGTTGCCGTGAAGAGACACCATGACCATGGCAACTCTTAATAAGGAAAGCATTTAATTGGGGCTTGCTTACAGTCTCAGAGGGTTGTTCCATTATCAGCATGGCAGGGAGCATGGCAGCACGTAGGCAGACAGGATGCTGGAGAAGGAGCCAGGAGAATTCTACATGTAGATGCACAGGCAGCAGGAATAAGGAGTACCACCGGGCTTGACTTGAGCATTTGGAACCCGAAGTGCACCCCTCAGTGACCTACTTCCTCCAACAAGGCCACACCTTCTAATCCCTGTCCAATAGCACCTTTCAAATATATGAGCCTATGAGGACCAATCCTATTTAAACCATCATGTGACCTTTTCTGATCTAGCCTTGAAATCACGTAAGAATGGCTTTAAGTCAAGCAGGGCATGCTAGCAGAATGCTGCCTGGTACATATGTGTATGTTGGTGGGGGTAGGGAGGGAGCAGTGAGACTGGTGTTGAGGACCAAATTGAGATGCTTCAGTCAAGCGATACCACGTGGAAGAGAAGCTAACATGTGTGAACAGAAGAAATAAGTCTCACAGGCTGAGGATACTGGTCAATCGGTGGCAAGTCGTGAGGTGGCAGAGAGCTCACCCTGCTGATGGGAGAGACTGCAGACCACTTAGTGTCCTCAGATTTAATTCATTAGGCTCTCCCTCAGGTATTGGGGATTACAGAAACACATAGGCAGGCAGGCAACTTACATGACTGCGGATTGTTAAGTTCTGTCATGCTCAGTCAGCAGTTGTGGATGTGCTGGTTTTCAATTAGTGAGATGGGGAACAGGGGGCCATACAAACTGCAAGTCCATGCGGGGATAGGGCAAGTCTGACTAGGCCAAAGATGACTACAAGCAGGCAGGCAGGAGAGACAGCTCAGTGGTAAAGGACACTTGCTGTTCTTCCCGGGGACATGGGTCAGTTTCCAGTATCCACACTGTGGCTCACAAATGTGTGTTACTACAGTTTGGGGATTCAGTGCTCCCTTCAGTCCTCCATGGGCTGCCCGGCATGGCATGAGTGTGGCACATAAACAAATATACATACTCATACATATAAAAAATTAAATAAATCTTTAAAAAAAGTGACTAGATGTCACTGGGTTTCAAACAGTGTCTATCAGACCTATGGCTGGATGGTGAAGTGACATTTATATTAAACAAATGTATGATTTACTAGTTTTACGACTTCACATCTGGGAAACAACTTCAAGGCTCTTGTTGCTATTGAAGCCCTCTTTAGCATGTTCCTGATAGAGATAGATACTTTCCAGATTGTGTCACTTTTCCCCACTGTCCCTGGTGGTTTGTGGTGGTGGTTGATTTAAAGAATAAAATCCATTGTGGAGTATTAAAAAAATCGATTTATGACCCGCGGATCCCGGCCCGCAGCAGCTCTCTGCTCCCAGACCCGGTGAGAGAGAGACCCAACCGCCTGGTCAGGTGGGCACTCCTGAGGCTGCAGAGCGGAAGAGACCAACAACACTGCTCACCCCTGCCCACATCCCTGGCCCAAGAGGAAACTGTATAAGGCCTCTGGGCTCCCGTGGAGGAGGGCCCAGGAGCAGCAGGACACCTGCCTGAGACACCACCGGAACCGGAAAGAAACAGACGGGATAAACAGTTCTCTGCACCCAAATCCCGTGGGAGGGAGAGCTAAACCTTCAGAGAGGCAGACAAGCCTGGGAAACCAGAAGAGACTGCTCCCTGCACACACATCTCGGACGCCAGAGGAAAAAGCCAAAGACCATCTGGAACCCTGGTGCACTGAAGCTCCCGGAAGGGGCGGCACAGGTCTTCCTGGTTGCTGCCGCTGCAGAGAGCCCCTGGGCAGCACCCCACGAGCGAACCTGAGCCTCGGGACCACAGGTAAGACCAAATTTTCTGCTGCAAGAAAGCTGCCTGGTGAACTCAAGACACAGGCCCACAGGAACAGCTGAAGACCTGTAGAGAGGAAAAACTACACGCCCGAAAGCAGAACACTCTGTCCCCAGAACTGACTGAAAGAGAGGAAAACAGGTCTACAGCACTCCTGACACACAGGCTTATAGGACAGTCTAGCCACTGTCAGAAATAGCAGAACAAAGTAACACTAGAGATAATCTGATGGCGAGAGGCAAGCGCAGGAACCCAAGCAACAGAAACCAAGACTACATGCCATCATCGGAGCCCAATTCTCCCACCAAAACAAACATGGAATATTCAAACACACCAGAAAAGCAAGATCTAGTTTCAAAATCATATTTGATCATGATGCTGGAGGACTTCAAGAAAGACATGAACACACTTAGGGAAACACAGGAAAACATTAATAAACAAGTAGAAGCCTACAGAGAGGAATCGCAAAAATCCCTGAAAGAATTCCAGGAAAACACAATCAAACAGTTGAAGGAATTAAAAATGGAAATAGAAGCAATCAAGAAAGAACACATGGAAACAACCCTGGATATAGAAAACCAAAAGAAGAGACAAGGAGCTGTAGATACAAGCTTCACCAACAGAATACAAGAGATGGAAGAGAGAATCTCAGGAGCAGAAGATTCCATAGAAATCATTGACTCAACTGTCAAAGATAATGTAAAGCGGAAAAAGCTACTGGTCCAAAACATACAGGAAATCCAGGACTCAATGAGAAGATCAAACCTAAGGATAATAGGTATAGAAGAGAGTGAAGACTCCCAGCTCAAAGGACCAGTAAATATCTTCAACAAAATCATAGAAGAAAACTTCCCTAACCTAAAAAAAGAGATACCCATAGGCATACAAGAAGCCTACAGAACTCCAAATAGATTGGACCAGAAAAGAAACACCTCCCGTCACATAATTGTCAAAACACCAAATGCACAAAATAAAGAAAGAATATTAAAAGCAGTAAGGGAAAAAGGTCAAGTAACATATAAAGGGAGACCTATCAGAATCACACCAGACTTCTCGCCAGAAACTATGAAGGCCAGAAGATCCTGGACTGATGTCATACAGACCCTAAGAGAACACAAATGCCAGCCCAGGTTACTGTATCCAGCAAAACTCTCAATTAACATTGATGGAGAAACCAAGATATTCCATGACAAAACCAAATTTACACAATATCTTTCCACAAATCCAGCACTACAAAGGATAATAAATGGTAAAGCCCAACATAAGGAGGCAAGCTATACCCTAGAAGAAGCAAGAAACTAATCGTCTTGGCAACAAAACAAAGAGAATGAAAGCACACAAACATAACCTCACATCCAAATATGAATATAAAGGGAAACAATAATCACTATTCCTTAATATCTCTCAATATCAATGGCCTCAACTCCCCAATAAAAAGACATAGATTAACAAACTGGATACGCACCGAGGACCCTGCATTCTGCTGCCTACAGGAAACACACCTCAGACACAAAGACAGACACTACCTCAGAGTGAAAGGCTGGAAAACAACTTTCCAAGGAAATGGTCAGAAGAAGCAAGCTGGAGTAGCCATTCTAATATCAAATAAAATCAATTTCCAACTAAAAGTCATCAAAAAAGATAAGGACACTTCATATTCATCAAAGGAAAAATCCACCAAGATGAACTCTCAATCCTAAATATCTATGCCCCAAATACAAGGGCACCTACATACATAAAAGAAACCTTACTAAAGCTCAAAACACACATTGCACCTCACACAATAATAGTGGGAGATTTCAACACCCCACTCTCATCAATGGACAGATCATGGAAACAGAAATTAAACAGTGATATCGACAGACTAAGAGAAGTCATGAGCCAAATGGACTTAACAGATATTTATAGAACATTCTATCCTAAAGCAAAAGGATATACCTTCTTCTCAGCTCCTCATGGCACTTTCTCCAAAATTGACCATATAATTGGTCAAAAAACGGGCCTCAACAGGTACAGAAAGATAGAAATAATCCCATGTGTGCTATCGGACCACCACGGCCTAAAACTGGTCTTCAATAACAATAAGGGAAGAATGCCCACATATACGTGGAAATTAAACAATGCTCTACTCAATGATAACCTGGTCAAGGAAGAAATAAAGAAAGAAATTAAAAACTTTTTAGAATTTAATGAAAATGAAGATACAACATACCCAAACTTATGGGACACAATGAAAGCTGTGCTAAGAGGAAAACTCATAGCGCTGAGTGCCTGCAGAAAGAAACAGGAAAGAGCATATGTCAGCAGCTTGACAGCACACCTAAAAGCTCTAGAACAAAAACAAGCAAATACACCCAGGAGGAGTAGAAGGCAGGAAATAATCAAACTCAGAGCTGAAATCAACCAAGTAGAAACAAAAAGGACCATAGAAAGAATGAACAGAACCAAAAGTTGGTTCTTTGAGAAAATCAACAAGATAGATAAACCCTTAGCCAGACTAACGAGAGGACACAGAGAGTGCGTCCAAATTAACAAAATCAGAAATGAAAAGGGAGACATAACTACAGATTCAGAGGAAATTCAAAAAATCATCAGATCTTACTATAAAAACCTATATTCAACAAAATTTGAAAATCTTCAGGAAATGGACAATTTCCTAGACAGATACCAGGTATCAAAGTTAAATCAGGAACAGATAAACCAGTTAAACAACCCCATAACTCCTAAGGAAATAGAAGCAGTCATTAAAGTTCTCCCAACCAAAAAGAGCCCAGGTCCAGACGGGTTTAGTGCAGAATTCTATCAAACCTTCATAGAACACCTCATACCAATATTATCCAAACTATTCCACAAAATTGAAACAGATGGAGCCCTACCGAATTCCTTCTATGAAGCCACAATTACTCTTATACCTAAACCACACAAAGACACAACAAAGAAAGAGAACTTCAGACCAATTTCCTTTATGAATATCGACGCAAAAATACTCAATAAAATTCTGGCAAACCGAATTCAAGAGCACATCAAAACAATCATCCACCATGATCAAGTAGGCTTCATCCCAGGCATGCAGGGATGGTTTAATATATGGAAAACCATCAACGTGATCCATTATATAAACAAACTGAAAGAACAGAACCACATGATCATTTCATTAGACGCTGAGAAAGCATTTGACAAAATTCAACACCCCTTCATGATAAAAGTCCTGGAAAGAATAGGAATTCAAGGCCCATACCTAAACATAGTAAAAGCCATATACAGCAAACCAGTTGCTAACATTAAACTAAATGGAGAGAAACTTGAAGCAATCCCACTAAAATCAGGGACTAGACAAGGCTGCCCACTCTCTCCCTACTTATTCAATATAGTTCTTGAAGTTCTAGCCAGAGCAATCAGACAACAAAAGGAGATCAAAGGGATACAGATCGGAAAAGAAGAGGTCAAAATATCACTATTTGCAGATGACATGATAGTATATTTAAGTGATCCCAAAAGTTCCACCAGAGAACTACTAAAGCTGATAAACAACTTCAGCAAAGTGGCTGGGTATAAAATTAACTCAAATAAATCAGTTGCCTTCCTCTATACAAAAGAGAAACAAGCCGAGAAAGAAATTAGGGAAACGACACCCTTCATAATAGACCCAAATAATATAAAGTACCTCGGTGTGACTTTAACCAAGCAAGTAAAAGATCTGTACAATAAGAACTTCAAGACACTGAGGAAAGAAATTGAAGAAGACCTCAGAAGATGGAAAGATCTCCCATGCTCATGGATTGGCAGGATTAATATAGTAAAAATGGCCATTTTACCAAAAGCAATCTACAGATTCAATGCAATCCCCATCAAAATACCAATCCAATTCTTCAAAGAGTTAGACAGAACAATTTGCAAATTCATCTGGAATAACAAAAAACCCAGGATAGCTAAAGCTATCCTCAACAATAAAAGGACTTCAGGGGGAATCACTATCCCTGAACTCAAGCAGTATTACAGAGCGATAGTGATAAAAACTGCATGGTATTGGTACAGAGACAGACAGATAGACCAATGGAATAGAATTGAAGACCCAGAAATGAACCCACACACCTATGGGCACTTGATTTTTGACAAAGGAGCCAAAACCATCCAATGGAAAAAAGATAGCATTTTCAGCAAATGGTGCTGGTTCAACTGGAGGGCAACATGTAGAAGAATGCAGATCGATCCATGCTTATCACCCTGTACAAAGCTTAAGTCCAAGTGGATCAAGGACCTCCACATCAAACCAGACACACTCAAACTAATAGAAGAAAAACTAGGGAAACATCTGGAACACATGGGCACTGGAAAAAATTTCCTGAACAAAACACCAATGGCTTATGCTCTAAGATCAAGAATCGACAAATGGGATCTCATAAAACTGCAAAGCTTCTGTAAGGCAAAGGACACTGTGGTTAGGACAAAACGGCAACCAACAGATTGGGAAAAGATCTTTCCCAATCCTACAACAGATAGAGGCCTTATATCCAAAATATACAAAGAACTCAAGAAGTTAGACCGCAGGGAAACAAATAACCCTATTAAAAAATGGGGTTCAGAGCTAAACAAAGAATTCACAGCTGAGGAATGCCGAATTGCTGAGAAACACCTAAAGAAATGTTCAACATCTTTAGTCATAAGGGAAATGCAAATCAAAACAACCCTGAGATTTCACCTCACACCAGTGAGAATGGCTAAGATCAAAAACTCAGGTGACAGCAGATGCTGGCGAGGATGTGGAGAAAGAGGAACACTCCTCCATTGTTGGTGGGATTGCAGACTGGTAAAACCATTCTGGAAATCAGTCTGGAGGTTCCTCAGAAAATTGGACATTGAACTGCCTGAGGATCCAGCTATACCTCTCTTGGGCATATACCCAAAAGATGCCTCAACATATAAAAGAGACACGTGCTCCACTATGTTCATCGCAGCCTTATTTATAATAGCCAGAAGCTGGAAAGAACCCAGATGCCCTTCAACAGAGGAATGGATACAGAAAATGTGGTACATCTACACAATGGAATATTACTCAGCTATCAAAAACAACGTGTTTATAAAATTCGTAGGCAAATGGTTGGAACTGGAAAATATCATCCTGAGTGAGCTAACCCAATCACAGAAAGACATACATGGTATGCACTCATTGATAAGTGGCTATTAGCCCAAATGCTTGAATTACCCTAGATCCCTAGAACAAACGAAACTCAAGACGGATGATCAAAATGTGAATGCTTCACTCCTTCTTTAAATGAGGAAAAAGAATACCCTTGGCAGGGAAGGGAGAGGCAAAGATTAAAACAGAGACTTAAGGAACACCCATTTAGAGCCTGCCCCACATGTGGCCCATACATATACAGCCACCCAATTAGACAAGATGGATGAAGCAAAGAAGTGCAGACCGACAGGAGCCGGATGTAGATCGCTCCTGAGAGACACAGCCAGAATACAGCAAATACAGAGGTGAATGCCAGCAGCAAACCACTGAACTGAGAATAGGTCCCCTATTGAAGGAATCAGAGAAAGAACTGGAAGAGCTTGAAGGGGCTCGAGACCCCAAAAGTACAACAATGCCAAGCAACCAGAGCTTCCAGGGACTAAGCCACTACCTAAAGACTATACATGGACTGACCCTGGACTCTGACCCCATAGGTAGCAATGAATATCCTAGTAAGAGCACCAGTGGAAGGGGAAGCCCTGGGTCCTGCTAAGACTGAACCCCCAGTGAACTAGTCTATGGGGGGAGGGCGGCAATGGGGGGAGGGTTGGGAGGGGAACACCCATAAGGAAGGGGAGGGGGGAGGGGGTTGTTTGCCCGGAAACCGGGAAAGGGAATAACACTCGAAATGTATATAAGAAATACTCAAGTTAATAAAAAAAAATCGATTTATTACTAACTCATTTGCATAGAGTCTCCTATCCCCAAACTGAGATCGTTTATTTCACTATAGAGAATTTCCTTGGTCAACTATTTTCTTCCACTAGATATCATCTTGCTATATAGTCAGACTGGCTACTCATAATCCTCCTGCCTCAGCCTCCAGTACACTGGGATTATAGATATGTACCACCATGCACAATCCTTGGTTTTATTCATGTAACTCTTCCAAATCATTAATTTCACACAAACGTGCCCTGAACTTCCCATTAGTGTTGGCACCCTAATTGAAATTGACCTTAGACAAATGGTGGGTCACTTTGGACCTTGGCCTAGCTGGAAAATATGATCCGGACCAATCAAATACGTTTCTAAGAGTCAAAGTTTAGGGAATTTAAATACCAAGCTGTACCTACGATGACAAAAGAAACATCCTCAAGCTGAATCTTTGCAGTTTTTTTGTGAAGCCGATGTCATCTTTCTTCAATAAGATGATAATATTTTATTATTAAAAGGTCTGAGAAGAGTTTGGGGTGCACACAAAGGTTATTAAGTGTGTTAGTTACACTTTTTGTGTGACCAAAAAAAATGGGACAAGAGTCAACTTAGGGGGGGGGGAAGGGTTTTTACAGTTTAAGGTAAAGAAGGAATCTAGCTCATCACGGTGGGGCCTGGGGGGAGGCACGGTAGCAGAAACAACAGGCAGCTGGTCTTACTGTGTCCAGTCAGGAAGCAGAGGGAGACAAATGCTATATTGGCTGACTATTTATTTATTTTTATTGAGTCTGCAGCTCCAGTCCATGGAATGGGTTTTCACTTCTTAATTAAATCTCTGGAAACACACCTATGGTTTCCTAACGGGTCATCCTCCACAGTGATCCCACGTCTAGTCAAGTCTACGCTGAAGATGAGCCATCACACTAAGTTACGTGAAGGCTGGCATACGCCTGCTAAGAAACAATGCTTTGGGACAGAGCAGACATGTCCCATGGACTATAGTAGCAACTCAGCGTCCTGTGAAGCAGTGGCGCGCACACGAAGGCAGTCTATATATAAATCTAAGAGGTAGGATCTGCTAGCATTAGAAAAATATTCTATGAAACAGTCAGAAGTGGGAGGAGGCAGATCCTGAGCCTTGTGACTATGACGGAAAGGAAACCACCTGAAAACACATAACTCTATCTGTAGTTGATCTTCTGTTCCTTCTTGACGGTTTAAAAGTTGGATTTTGACTCAGGTGTATCAATATCCATTTCATTCATTGATTTAGTTTTTACTGACATATTGAAACATTAACATAGTACACATTAATGGGCTCCCAGAGTGTGCGCTTTGAATCAGGTTAATCCAACCTCTTCGAACTTAGTGTCTATTTCTTCATGCAGGAAGTACTTGAAATTCTTTTTTTAGTTATTTGAGTTATACGGTTTATACTTGTTATTTAGGCCACTCTATAGTGCCAAATGATACCAGCGCTTCTTGTTTTACACAGCTATGACTTTGTATCCAACAATATACTTTTCTTCTCATCCCTTGAGAACCACTGATTGGTCTTCGTCTTCTTTGAGAACAACTTTTTATGCTCCATGTACCGTGTATAGACATTAATTTGTAAAAACAGCATTTACTAAGGTTAAAAATTATAGAAAGGAACCTTTTACATGAGTTTAATTCAAATACTTAAAAATCATTATCTTTATAATTGGGGATTAATCACCATTTTCTCACTTTAGTTTGGGGCTACTCTATTATATCAAGAACCAGTGCTATATTAATAAAATTATTTTCAGTTCTCATTAATATAACTGGGTATAAATCCATCCCTGTTGTTCACTAGTGTTTAGGATTTGGGTGTATTAGTTATTCTCCTTCATCTCTCAAGATTGTGAAAATAGTAGATACGTAGATTTTCTTACAGCCCTAGGTAGCACCAGAAGATTTGGAGTAGGGCCACAACTGGGGTGACTGCAGAGAGATGCTGAAGAAGAAATATTTAAGGTGGCATCTGCATAATCTGGACACTGAAGGCCTCCTTAAATTTTGTTCCCTTGATACTTGTCTTTCTCTAGTCTTGATCCTGGTTGAGTTACTATCAGTTATGCATGCTTTATTATTAAAAGTCATGGGAGGAGCTTTGGGGTACACACAAGGTTGTTATAGTTAAACCTCCTGCCTGGGTGTTTTTGTGAATTTCACACAATTACTATAAAGAACTTAGCATGTTGTAGCACTCAGTAAAGAGCAAAGGTGAGGGTAAAACAGAGAGCTTTAGACTCGGTCCATGGTCGTCTCCCAACCCTAACCCTCTGATTGTCAGGCCCAGATACTTGCAGTGTAATGAGCTATAGCTGCCTTAAGAAAGACAGCACCAACATTTAGCAGTAGGACTCTGTGGGGGTGGGATCATTACAGAGCAGAGAGAAAACATGTTCTCAGTCTTTAGGGGCTCACAATCAGGCTGAAAAAAGGCAGGTGAATAAGTGAGACATATTCTCATACATATGTAACACCACTATCTATATCCAAATCCACTTTCCATGGGGAATGGCACGCTGCTGAGATGGGCTCTACGGAAAAGCTGCTTTTCCTTCCAACCAGTCTGGGGTGATTTTGAGGCCGCTTTTGCGTGTTCTTTGAAGTGACAAGTACAGGAAGGCCATTGTTTGATCTGATGGGGGTCAAGGAGAGTGAAGTCTGGTCTGTGAGGTGTGGAGCCCTGGACTTAGAACTTAACCACGGAACGCTGAGGCTGCGAAGGGAGGCACACTGTGAACTAAGGGGATGGGAGGGGAGTGAAGGATTGTCCACGCACATGCGTAGAGGGGGCATTGGTGCGTCCTCATAGCTCTGTTTTGAAACTTCATGCTGGAGGTGATGGGACCTTTTTATCTCATTTATCTATGTGATCCGTTTGCGTAAATGATATGTGAGGGCCACAGAACAGAACTGCAGAAATCCCTATGGGTTTTGCTCAGTCTGGTACAATTACTTCTGTCGGGGTAGATTCATTAGAATTTCTTATCCATCAACTGGTTGGCAAGGAACACAACAGCCACTCCACAACTATTTGTTGAATGAACTCGATCAATAAATCAGATTTTCCTTATGGCAGGTCAATGTAAGCGCAATGCTCCTTTCATGTATGTATCATTTCATATCAAATTATTTTAATAGTGACGGTACAGTCACCAATCTGTGAAGTGCTCATATAGGTTTATGAAGAAAACATGTTTATTGATGTAGAGGCAACCATTTCTACGGACTTACTAAAGGCAAAAAGAATGAGTGTTCCTGTGTACATGTACTACACCCTTAAAACTAAGTGTCAGTAGACGGTAAAGTGAGTGTTAGCAAATTTACAAGCATCAGAGGCTTTAAGACACCTTCAGTGTCTGCTGAGGAGTGGGGGATGGCTAGTTACTTTTTTCATTGTAACAAAATACATAGTAGAAGCAACTTAAGAGGACTTAGGCTTGCTGAGAGTTTGAGAAGGGGTGTGGCTCATCACGGAGGGAAGCATGGTGGCAGAAATACGATGGACTTGATACATTGTGTCAGAGCGAGGCTTGTCTTGCTTTCTCCTTTTAAAAATTTAGTCCAGGACCCCTCCTTGCTCATGGTAGATGCCACTTGTATTCATATTCAGGGTAGATCTTCTTTCTACTCTGAAAATTCTGTCAATCACACCCTGGGGTACGTAGCCTCAGTGCTTCCATAGCCAATCAGGTGGACAATGGAAACTAACCAGTGTGGCTAGGCTTTGGGATTAAGAAATAATTTATTGTCCTGTAAACTCATGCCTATCGTAACTGCGCTGTGGTGGCGCCCACATGTCCAACTGTAGGTAGCATAATGTTTCTCACAAACTTCAGTATGACTGGTCAAGAGCTACTGAAATTGAAACTATTTGGTGACTCAGTGTCTAGTTGAATTCTGTTCTGTTTTGTTGAGCCACATTCTCAATTTGTAACCCAGGCTTGCTTTGGACTTATGATTCTCTTGCTTAGCCTCCCAAGCTCAATAGCTACCCAAATCCTGCTACATCTATTTAGTCTGGATTAATTTAAACCCAGAATATGAACCAGATCTCGTCTTGGTACTAAACCCAGCTTCGGTGGCTCTTAATAAATATTCATGGGTAGAGCTCATAGTTGTCCGATGTTGCCTATGGTTTACAAGGGTAGGAGCGATGCAGTCCGCACAGTCCTTGAGAGCCGTACTGACGGAGAGGCTGAAGATGAAAAGGTCGGAGAAAAGATTGCTGGAAGAGTTCATTTCGGGACCGACCATGGCAGGAGAAAGGTCAAATTAGGCCTCTTAGCATTTTAAAGAAAATGATTTGATTTGTTTGCTTAATACAGTTGAAGTACCACTGTCAACACATATGGCATGTCAGCTCTGTGAGCTTATTAGAGTAGTAAATCTGCAGAGGAGGCTCAAATCTTCACACAATTATACTTGAAACTAATGTCCAAGTGAAAATAGGGGGTGGTAATAATATCAGACAACACCAGAGATGGTTTCTCAGCCTGCAGGTAAAAATGTTACTGGCTGCCCAAGCTGGGCACCAGATCCTTCTATCTGTTCCCATGCTGCTTTCATTCAAATTATAACACCTTTTCCTTCAAGATAAATTAACAGCTTTTTTCTTTCTAGCTTTAAGTTTTAGATCCTTCATAAAGCTTAACATAGAGTCATTAGGTTTTGGTAAGAGGCCAAATTTAGGCAAAGCAGACATAAAAATACTTCATGTAAAATAAAAATCAAATATGGGCTGTTGATGCTGTTTCAGTGGACCTGAAGGTTTGTTTTAACTTCTTTTTGCATTTGTGAATTCTTGTTTTTTTTTAAATTAAAACTTTTTTGGGGTGGGGGAGTACAGTGAATCTTTTCTTTCATAGGGATTTGAATTTTGTTACCTTTTTTGATTATCTTTCCTGGTTCTTTTTTATGAGAATTTTTTCTCATTAGGATATATGTTATGAATTAATTTTGTTTTTTTTGACAGCATTCTACACGTAGAGAATGCATTCTCAGTACTCTCTTTCCCCTACTCCCTCTTAATTCCCCCCATTCCTCTCATACCCCTCCCCAAGTCTCTTTCTTGATTCTGAGACCCACTTAGTCTAACCAGGGCCATCTGTGTGACTATTGGATTGGAACCATTTATCAGAGCTTGGCAGGGTGACTGTGGAGTACACAACTGAAGGCATGGCTTTCCCTCTCCCTGAATTCTTCCATAGCAAAGAGTTCAGCAGTGAGGAGTACAGCACTTTGACCTCACCGGGTTGGTGGGCTGCTTGGCCCATTCTCATGTAGGTCCAGTGCTGTGAGTTCCTGGTGGCAATGGTTATGACTCATCCACAAAACAATATGTCACAGCCGTCATCCCAGTGTTCTGGCTTCTCTTTCTTTCCACCTCCCTTTCTGGGATGATCCTTGGTCCTTAATGGGGATGCTATAGACATCTTGTTTAGAGTTCTGTGCTCATCCACCACTCAGTTCTCAGGACCCTGTTCAGTCATGAGTTTGCATTGACCCTCACTTACTGGAATCATTCCTTTGATTAAGGCTGAGAGGAGCCTTTTTCTATGTCTCTATCTATAAACATAGATATTTAGAAGGCGGTTTGGTATTGTGTGAATTTAGCGAAACAGCAGTAGTCAGTCCTTTCCTAGAGTCTATGATCTCCCCTGATATGGCCTTGATCAGGTTTATAGTACTAGGCATAATTCCTTAAAGAGAAGGTCTTAAAGCCAATTTGAAGGGAGCTGGTTATTCACATTACAAATGTATTTTACACAAAAAAATGTATAGGGTACATTTTTTGAGAAAGCTAAGGGTATCCTTCATTCTTGAATTACTATTAACTGACCTACAGTTTAAGTAGTGCCTTCTTGTCTTTGCAGAGTTGAATGTGAGCACTGTGGTATGGGAGTAGAAAAAGAATTTGACAAGGAATATGGGGAACAAACACCATCTACAGTCCAACATTTCTCATTTTGAGAAACCCCGCCCAGCAATGATTCATGAATTTCCTTATGGCCTTTCATATATATTCAGATGGGGGAGGCAGAAACGGCAAATGCTTTCCTTAGTAGAGGTTGCAGAAACATCTAGGTTACTTTTCGTTTTATTTTATGTATATGAGTGCACTGTTGCTGTCTTCAGGCACACCAGAGGAGGGCATTGGATTCCATTAATGGATGGCTGTGAGTCACCATGTATGTGCTAGGAATTAAACTCAGTACCTCTGGAAGAGCAGGCAGTGCTGTTAACCACTGAGCCATCTCACCAAACCTCCAGAAAAATCTATGGACAAACACAGATGTTAAATTATCTCCTATGTGGATCCACTAAAGATATGTTTGCAAGATCCACAAGCTTGCAAATCCAGATGCATCAACCTGGTAACAGCACAGAAGACTTTGCAGACCTATTTTATTTGATTTTTCACAATAACCCCCAAATGAAAACCAGGTCTGATAATTTTCAACTTATAGATGATGAAATTGGTCCCAGAGAGGGTAATTTGTTTGGAATTATATGACTAATGAGTGGCCAAATTGGGAATCGATGTCATATCACCTGGTTTTGAGAATAGCTGGCTCAGTGGCTCTCACCTAGGATGGGTGGGAATTAGTCCCGCTGAGGTAGTACACTTGAGAGCTCACTGATGACTCTGGCAGGTACTTTGTGGGCTTAGATGTCTATCCCACCTCTTCTCCTTTCGTGCGTCATTTAGGTTGTCCAGGAAGGCACAGCGAGGCCATAAAGATGTATAGATGCCTGTCATCTCAGGAGACTGTGGTACACCTGCTCTACACAGCTGGTAAGAAACACCACAGTAAACATTTTCATGGGAGAATAACTCCAGTTTGTACCATGATGAGTGTCTTGGTAATGGCAAGGAGAATAACATTCAGAACTCAGAAATCTCTTTCCTTTTCTTTGTCTTTCTCTTTTCAGGTGGTCAGTAAAGGCTTAGAGCCAAATGAGCTTCAACTATGCATAGAGGAATAGAACTGGGGGAGTTCCTAAGACTATATACTGAGAGCCCCCGCTTTGTCTCTTCTGAGGGCACCCCTTGCTTGCTGTTTGACATTAAGCAAGTTGCTTCAGCTTATGTCATTTTTACGTGTATGTGTTTTGCCCGAATGTATGTCTGTGAACCATGCACATGCCTGATGCATGCAGAGTCGTTCACATATAAGGACCTCACAGCCACTGGAACTGGAGTTGCAGATGGTTGTGAGCTGCCATGTGCGTGCCCGAAATTGAATCTGCATCTTCTAGAAGAGTAGCCAGTGCTCTTAACCCATGAGCCATCTCTCCAGCCTCACCTTGATCAAGTTTTTCTATCCCCAAGTTTCTGTTTCTTTACTTACAAAGTTCGGATAATAATTCCCTCAGTGTGCTGCTGTAGGTCAATTGGGAATCGGATGGAGGTGTCTAGACCAATGCCTGGTGCAAAAGTGTCAGACAAGCACACCACGAGATCCTTTTCCTCCCTAAACTCTCCAATGATGATAGCTTTTTAAGTTTGGAGTCTGGGAAGTCTTATACACTTTACCATCCTAGCAAGGATATCTTCATCTACACACCAGTGATGTTCTGCATGCCCCTTAAGGCCTCTGCTGGGCCTCTCTAAAAGCCTTAATGGTTTCTTTCCCTGGCTGATGTTGCCATTTCTGAATCTTCCAGCCCTTGTTCTTGCTGACCTTTCTTGGGAAACATTCTGTCCCACCCGTCCTGTTTGAAGGCCTGTGTGCCTTTCAGCAATTCCTGGCCTAGCTCCTTGCTTCTATTAGCAACTGCTGACCAAAATTTGAGTGACCAGTTTTCAAGAACTTCGATGTTCCCTTCGAGTCTAAACACAATCAGGCCCCTAAGTTAGGTCCCTTGAGTTAGAGACTTGTTCCAGTCTCTTGGAGTCTTTCTCTAATCTGTAACAGTTACACTAATCGGATTTAAAACTGACTGAACACTTTTATTATAGCCTGCCAGAGGTATGCATTAAAATTTAACACTGTTTCCTCTTAGAACAGAAAGAGAGTACTTATGGTGTGATTATATCGGATTAGAATTTTTCATTAAAAAGGGTTTTAAACACTTCGGCAAGTAGAAAGGCAGAATCCTGTTTAATGAGTTTTTAAAGAGAGTGAAAGTAAACGAAGTTTAATAGACCATTTTCTTTGTGCTGACATAAAACCCCTTTCTTCCTGTGCTGTCCCATGCACAGACTGAGGCCAGAGGACCTCGAAGGTTTGCAACTCATATGTATCAGTAGAAGACAAACGCTTATAAAATAAGAGAGAATTTATATGCAAATCAAAGAGCAAACCAGAATGCTCCGCAGTCCTGAGTTGGGATGATTTCTGAATTATAACTAACATGAATTCACTCCACTCTTTGAGCAGAAAGGGGTGCTTGGTGGCCTCTGGACATCTAAGGCTTAGAGCCAACATTCCTAAGGAAAGTAAAGGTCTGGGCATTTGAAGGCTGCTATTGAGGTTCAAATTTGTCATGGGTGTGTCTTGCAGTAATGATGGGTGCTGAGGGATCTCCCCTTGGGACATGGCTCTTAGGGAGGCTGGCTCACTCGATGCTATTTAATATGGCTCCGGTTGCCATATACAAATGCAGAGGCTGCAGCTACAAAGTCTGGTCCTCTGACAACAGGAAATCTAGCCAAAATATTTAACCAAGTAATTTTATCACTGCCTTTGAAATGGCGAGGGTATGCATTTTAGCTGGGCTCAAGAGTGCACATATATCAAATAAAGGCCCTGGACTGAAATAAATCTACCTCAGATCTGTTTACCCAGCAAGGTCGAAAGAGTCAACTGTCTAAGCATTTCAGAAATTGGAGTTGTTGGAATCGAAACAAGGCAGCTCGGTGGCAATAGTCTAAGCTTTCTCTGATGTGAACTTCGATAGAAGCAGTGGCTATTGGAAATGTGTGTACATTCTCATTTATGGCTAATTAGAAGTATTTTTGTGACTGAATTCCGGGAAATGTGTCGAGGGTGTCAGCACACAGTATTGCACAGTTAATAGGAATTGGCACTAACGTCACATGTGTCATCCTTGGAAGCAAACTCCAATGGAGATAGTTTGAGAATGGTGTGTGTATTTTCTCATTTATGACTAATTAAAATTATTTTTTAATCTGGTGTCTGGGAAATGTGGCATGTACTGTTTTACCAATTGCATCTCAATTAGAAAACACAGATCGGTAATTTGAACTTGAGTGCTTCTCGAGGAACTTGGGTGGCCAGAAAGCTGGGAGGGGAATACTTTAGAACACCGAGACACACAGGCAGAGGGACACTGGTCAGCTCTACACTGTGTACACAGGTGGAATTTTGGGGCAGTTCCATTTATTTTCTGTTTCTCCTTTCCCATACTGCTCCTTCTCCCTCCTCTTTATTATGGGAAGTAAAAGCTATCTCACTGGAAGAGCGGAACAGCAGGATCTGAATGGGCTCCTGAAGATTGTAGTATCTAAGCCCCCCCGACATGTTTCCAATGAATTATTTTTTAAAAATTAAGCCAATCAACCTTCCCAGTGCTCCAGACAGCATTATGAGAGCCTCATTTATAGTTCTCAATTATTTTTCCTTTAGCAGCCCCGATGAAGTAGGGATTATCTAACCATCTATAATTTCCAAATGAGAAACTAAGCACAGAACTGACAAACAGCGCAGGACTGTAGCCATGAGCGACAGAGCCGAGACATAAATGTGGCCCTCTGGAAGAGTCTGCCCTGCTTGCCAGTGCATTTCCACCTCTCCACTTCTGCTTTTGAATTTGTTGCCGTGATGGTTTTCTGATTCCCCAAATCCACTGAAAATTTTAAAGCAAAAAGAATTGTGAAGAAGAAAGCGCAAATTTACCCTAAACTCAGCTCACGAAGACGATCATCACTAGCTGAGCAGGCTGCTTCAGGTGCTTCACACGCGCGTGAGTTTAATCCTTGGAACCATATGGTTGTGTCATACATGTAGGATATCTTTGTTGTTGAAGGAAGGTTATTTGCACCGTGGGTGCTGTCAGGATTTAGCTGAGTGCCTGTTTAGAGCTGAAAGGACACTCAGTATATATCTCTATCTTGATCTCTCCATCTCTGTCTGTCTGTCTATTTGTCTATCTATCTATCTATCTATCTATCTATCTATCTATCTATCTATCTATCTATCTTCAATCATCTCTCTATCTCTCTATCTATCGTCTATCTATCTATCTATCTATCTATCTATCTATCTATCTATCTATCTATCTATCGTCTATCGGTCTATCTATCTATCCATCCATCTATCATCTATCATCTATCTATCTATCTATCTATCTTCAATCATCTCTCTATCTCTCTATCTATCGTCTATCTATCTATCTATCTATCTATCTATCTATCTATCTATCTATCTATCGTCTATCGGTCTATCTATCTATCCATCCATCTATCATCTATCATCTATCTATCTATCTATCTATCTATCTATCTATCTATCTATCATCTATCTATCATCTATCTTCTTTATTGCTCACATCACTGGTCATGGATTCTATCTCCACCACAAGTGGTTACAGTATGTATTTCGCCACGAAATAGGAACACAGAAGACAGTGTCTTTCTGTAAAGAATCTTAATAATGTCTCAGCATCAGGAGGTCTTGGTTCCACAGCCACATGAGCACTCTTAAATGATCTATGCCTAATGCTTTATTATTATTATTTTTTAGAAGTGTTTTGCCTGCATGTGTGCGTGTGCACCACATGCATCCCTTGTGACCTTGGAGGTCAGAATAGGACTTTAGGATCTATCCAGGAATCCTTGGAACTGGAGTTATAGATGCTGGTGAGCCATCATGTTAGTGCTGGGAACTGAACACAGGTCCTCAGCAAGAACAATGAGTGTTCTTAACCATTGAGCAACTGTCCATACTTTCAAAGGAATGCTAATGTCATTTTCATTAAATCACTAATGCTATCCTATTAAATGTCCTCTGATGGATGTGGCTTCACATCTATTATTCCATCTCAAGCCACTTTCTGTTTGTTGAACTTGGGTGTGTATATGAATGTGTGTGTGTGTGTGTGTGTGCGTGTGTGTGTGTGTGTGTGTGTGTGTGCAGGGGCATATGTGCATGCATAAATGAGTATGGAGGCCAGAGGTCAACTTCACGTATCATTCCTCAAGAGTTTTTTTTTTTTTAACCTTGCTTTTGGGAACAACATTTACTCAGACTGGCTTGGAAGTGAGCTTCAGGGATCCTGCCTCAGTCTCTCCAACATTGGCATTGCAGATGTGTCCAGCTGTTGCTGTGGGTAAAACTCAACTACCATGCACAGTGAGTCATCTCCCATCTCCAAATTAATATTATTTTTTAAGGAGTATTAGCGACCGTTGCATAAGCTGGATTCTCTGGATGCATTATGCTATTTCCTGCCACACTCTTTCTTGAGGATCTCTAACGGTTGCCCTTTCTGTTACATGGAATGCATACATCTGATAAGAGATACAACATATTCTGAAACTGAGAACCAATTTGTGTATCTGAGCAGGCAAACATTAAACTGAACAACAGCATCTGGCAGACTTAAATGGACCTAAATTGATTAAGGCTATGAAATCATATTTAATATTTACTACTATATGGTTTAATATGGCTTTGTGGTACAATTATACAAAACGTGTTATCCATTGTACTGTAAGTAACCCCTCACCCACACTCCAGTAACTAATTCTGATGAATTTATTGTTCACTAAGTTGAACTTGGGTGGAATCATTTCTTTAGTCTGTCATCACTGTCTGTCTGAGGTGAATAGAAAGAGACTTGCCAAGAAGTCAGACAGTAAGTCCAGGAACCATGAAAATTGAAGTGATCCCTTGTAAGCGATGCACCTATGGCTATATAATCATTATCATGTGACAGTCACCACTCTATTAGACCTTACAGTCTTGTGGGCTTGAGGCAGGCGGTTCTGTTTTGTCTGACTTATTTGGCATTCTTCAGGATTTGTCTGGTATCTGTTCTGATCTGGGCAGCTTTACTCAAGGTAGGCTCAGCTGCGCTCCTCCCTTCTCCATGTAGTCCCCAGACCTTGCCTGTGGTCTAGGAAATGTGGCATGCAGATGGAGGGGGTACTGCTAGCATTTTCAATATCTTATGAGTCTATGCCCAGATATGGGTTCACCATCACTTCCAACGAATTGTATTGGTCAGAGCAGTGCCAGAACCCATCCAGATTCAAAGAACGAGAATAGAAACCCCACACTCTGTTTCGTGAGGTGGTTAGGTATGTATGCATGTATGTGTGTGGCATGTGTTTGTGCTGCATAGGCACACATGTATGAAAGTACTCGAAGCCATGTGTGGGAGCCAGAGGAGGACATCGGGTGTTCTATCACTGTGTACCTATGCCATTGAGAAAGTCTCTCACTAGGCTAACGGCCAGCAAGGCCCACTGATCTTCCTGTCTCTTGCTCCTTAGGGCTGGGATTATAGGTGTGCACAGGGTGATGCCCAGCTTCCTACATGGCTGCTGAGAATAAAATTTAGGTCCTCAGGCTGCTCATAAAACCATCTCCTCAGCAGTGAGATCCTACATCATGACAAGACGCCACAAAGAATTCATGGCCATGGGGCTTCAGGAAGGGATTCCTGCCAAAAGAGTGGAAGCATCCCAAGTTTTCCCATCCAATGTTGGGGAAGAAGAGAGGATAATGGTGCCCAATGCCCTACCCCTTTTAAGAGAGAACAGTGGAATCAAGGGATGAATTTTACTCCAGGCCAGTGGCATCAGGAGATACAGTAGAGAAACAGGGGTTGATAATTAAAGTAAAAGTTGTTGTCTTAGCAGGAGTAGAGTGAAAAATGCCATTTTTCAGTTTTCTGATAGAATGTTCATTCTGGTATTGGGGTTTAGGACATGAATTCTGGGGTTCCTACAGTTTGGGATTCAGTTCCTTTGCTTGCGATCTGAGATTTTCTTAGTTGTTCCATCAATGAAATGGGTCCAGTAGTATTAGCAGTAACGAATGATGGTAATGAATAAACATTTGGTTCACGTGACAGATGCAGGATCAAGTGAACATTCAGTACTGCACTTGATGTGAATTAAATGGCCAATTCATAGAACATGTTCAATAAACGTCATCTTTTATATGTGTTGATATAGTAATGGCTTTTATTCTTGTGGCAGCTCACAGGGGCACTGGGAGCCTGAAAAGGGGGAGGGCTTGAAACTCAAGAAAGACTTCTCATTCCTCTAGCTCTGAATCTATCCACTAGGGTATAATGTGATCCATAAACTCTTCTGTCTGTTGACATGCCAGCAAATGATACGTCTCCCTGATCTACTTAGGTTTTCAAGCTTAATGTAAGAGCCAGGTGCTGGAGGCTCGGAGCGAAGAGAGAGCTTGGGGGGTGGGGGTCTGCCCTGGCCTTGACAAAAGACTGTGCAATCTAATAAATAAAGCATTCACCCAGAGAGCTTGAGAGCTGGGGCACCACATCGCGTGCAAATCCAGATCAGTGGCTAAGCTTCTTCCAGCGTGAAGTTAATCGTAACTGACATGTTAGAGTAAAACTACTTTATGAAATCAATATTAAATTTACAACCTTTGACATTCTGGGACACGAAAGATAAAGGGAAGCTAAGCTATGGAATAAACAGTCTCCAAGCTCTGCCAGCTGTTGAAGGAGAAGGATGATGTGGGAAGCCAGGAGCCCAAACTGTACAGTGTTAGTCTTGTTTTTGTGTGGATGTTCTGACATCAATAAAAACGGTTTTGTTTTGATTTTTTTTTATCAGACAATTGTTTACACACAGACAAGGAAGGGTAGCAACCAGGGGAACTCCAGCAGTCTAACAGATGCCTTAAGAACTTGTTCCAGATTGAGATGCCTGGATTTTTTCCCTGCAGCAAAGCTGGACTGTCCTAGGTGGAGGGATGTGGCAGTCATGGAGCAAGCGTGACTTTGTGAGACCGGCACTTCTTTGCTGAGGGTCCTAGTCTATCCAAGCAGGCACCATGCTATTCGTCTGTCTGTACCCCTCTGTAATCAGAGGCCCAAATGCAATGGAAGTCTCGAAGGCAGCAGAGTGCCCTCTGGCAGGTACTGATCCTTGTCTGTGTAGGGTGACGGTCTCACTTTTGGAGAGTAGTTTTTAATTCTGAGCTGGAGAAGCAGGATTGCCTTAATTCAGCCAGGAGGAATCAGTCTGTGGCATTCAGCCCTCGGAGCTCTTCTGTGTCTCTTGATCAAGAAACATTTTGTTCAAGGGATTACTCAAAGAAGCCTGTCCCCTCTGTGGTAGACTTAGTCCCTTCAGTTGATTAGATAAATACAATTTTGTGAATGCGAATTTAGCAAAATAATTTTTTTCATCATCAAGAGAGACCATTCTTTATAAAACAAACAAACAAACAAACAAACAAAAACAAAAAAACCAACCAAACAAAAACAGGGTGAAGGGAAGGGAACTCGGCCAGAGAACAGCTCCGGAGGCAGATTACTTAGTCCCTTCGCTTTTGCTTCTCACCCCTTGCTGGAGCTGTGTCTCAGGGCTGAGATGTTGTGACTGCTCTCAGTGCAAGGGTACTTGGAGGCCAGGGCTTAGTAAACTGCTCTGCCAACTCTCGTGGCTGTGCTGTACTGCAGGACTCTCCTTGGGTCATGTGCTTGAGAAGCCATGGATTGATTTTGGTGTGGAGCTAGCAAAATCAGGAAGGGAGATCTCCTCACTACTGTTGAAAATATGAGTTGCTACATGGCAGCTGCTCCCGATAGTGGCTCAGCCTCCTGCGCCCCAGGCTCATGCGCAATGCACAATAGCAGTGAAGGCTGCCCACCCGGACCCACCACAGGTATTCCTAGAAGTAACTTCCTGGACTCAGTCTCCAGTCGCTTTAACGAAATGTGTTCTTGCGTTAATTGATGTACTTCTTCAGAGTTGCTTTTGACTCTCTTGCCTCCTGTTTGCCTTTGTTGGGATGAGTTTTCCAATTCAACTGAGCAACCTGGTGAAAATAAACCTTTTTAAATTGTTTCCATCTATCACACTTTTAAGGAGGATGGCAACAATTCCATTCTTGTACTCTATTAACCTCCTCCCCCCAGCCCTTTCCTCAGGTTCCCTGTTTCTGTTGGTTCCTATCTCCCCATCTAACATCCCCAAAAGACTGGTTGGATCTCTCTGCTTGGCATCCATTTGCAGTCATAATGATGTTTTTTGGCTGGACTTGAGGTGCTTACAAGCAGAGACGCATTAGGAGCGGCTTGTGAGTAACATCCGGTACAACTGGTATCTGCCCCTGAACTTGAAGTCAAACAGAAATCATAGCTTCCACCTTGAATTTTACCAAAACATAAGCAAGCAGGTCAGAGACATGATGCCCTGTTGTACTAGGGGCTTGAGAGGAACTCATTGAGGAAAACAAAAATCTACATGAGCATAGTATAAACAGAGAGTGGCCCTAAGAATGTAAAACAATTCTACGTTTTGATGAGAATGGGAATTCTGCAAGCTCCTTTGGTATAGGGTTCAGAACACATAAGATGCTTCTTATCATTGTTGGCGAGTGAGTGAGTCTCTCACTGACTAAACTGTGGGAAGAAACTAATGTTTGATTGGAGTTTAATCTGTGTGCTGGGTAGTGCAGTAAGTCCACTACTAATTTTTTCTTTCATATTCTTGTATTGACATTAAAATTATTTTTATGTGTATCAATGTTTTGCATATATATGTATACAAAGGCATATATGTTCTATGAAAATCCAGAGAAAAGTATCAGACCTTCTGTAATTGGAGTAGTGGGTGATTACAAGCTGTCAAGTTAGTACTGAGTACCAAACTTGGGCTATCAGCAAGAAGAGCGAGTGATCTTAGTTGCTGAGCCATCTCTCAGAAATTTCTCCAGAAATTTTAAATTGCTGATGTAGTGCCTCAAATGTTCCCATTTAAAACAAAATTTTAATCTTAGAGTTCTATAGTTCAGAATTCCAGCGAGAACTTCCTAGGCCAACAGTGTCATTAAGGTCTTGCCCCTTAGAGGCTCAGTGGAAGATTTTATTTTTTCTAGTTTCTAGACTCTGTAAACACATGGGTTACTTGGCCCAGGGCTCCTTCCTTCATCTTCAAAGCCTGCAATGGTTCTTAGAGTTCTTAGAATGCTCGTCTTCATCAGCATGGCCTGGGAAGGATTTCTACTTGTATAGCCCAAGTGATTAGATAGGGCCTTAGACACTTTATTTCTAAATCCATTTGCTGGAAAGTCAAATAATAGGGCTCGAACATTCCAGGGACTTGGGTGTGGGAATTCTGTGGCCTTTATTCTGTCCATAGTTTTTGGTAGGCTTACCTAACCTCATACAAATAAAAGGAAACCCAGGAACAGTCTCAGGAAAAGTGCAGTACAGGACCTTGTTCCATGTGGTCCAGATGTGCTAGGCTACTGGATAGTGTGGGAACAATAATAGAAACTGGGAAGGTAATTCCTCACCCAAGAAGCGAGGCAGAGAATCAGGGAAGGAAATTCCGTGAAGTGTGCACACTTCTATGGACAAATAAAAAGATTTGTACTTAAAGATATTAATTTACCCCTCTGTAGTTGAAGTTAGCTCAGGGGCAGGGACTCTATAGATATGGCTAGGATAAATGGTATCTATCCCCGGATCCCAGGACCCCAAGCATTCACATGCTCTACCTTGGTCTATACCCATTTGGGAAGAGATTTACTAAACCAGGTCTGTCTAAGCTAGAAGAAGCCAACAGGCTCTCTGTACCAAGAGACCAATGTTAAAAACCTGGTGCATAATCTGAAGCCATGCACAGAAACTTGGTATTCTGAAGGAGTTTGAACTAGTAAGAAGCTGACCCCAGCGATGCTTCCTGACATTTGTCGTCATGAACTACATTTGCTGTGCTGCTTTTTTGTCTTGGTGATGCTGGGTTTCCCATTCCTTTGGTACCTGACAGGAGAGAGAGAGGTCCTTTGTCATTGGAGCCTTCCAGGTACTAAGTTACTGCTAGTTCCTCTGACTTGAGAATGAGATGTGGAGGCCATGAAAACATGGGAGAGATTGTCATAAATACAAAAGAAAAAAGGAGAATGATTGTTTGCTCATACCATGATTCTGTAGGTGGATACATGTGATTACACAAGGAAACAAAAGTGGATTTGGAATTGGGTTTGATGCAGGCATCTGTCCAGACCCTAGGAAGGGACTGTCCTAATAGCTAATAGCTTTCCATTTTCATAAGGACAAAAGTAAAGCCAACCTCCCTGAATTCCATTCTCCGGGGCTAATAGGAGAGAACAGCAATGACATCCCCCCAAAAAGAAGAGGAATAAGAAGAAGGCTGCGATTTACAAGTGAACCAGATGGTCCCCGTCTCCTCTCACTGAATGTTATCTTCTGAAGAGTTCCTTTCTGCAGATCACAAAGAGCATGTAATCACGTTAGACATCTCCAGAGAGCTTCGTAATGAACCAGCCTTACATTGTGTTGACACTATTAGTGACTACAACTATGATCCTCAAATCCCATGTAGGAGGCAGGCTTATTGAAATTACAACATTGGCCGGTAATTTAGTGAGAAATGTACTTTTAAAAATGAGCTCTGTGGCAACCCAAAGCCTCAAATCAGTTCCTCACACAAATAGGAGAGGTTATATTAATAATGAAATCAGTGCGACACAACCCATGAAAAATAACATTTTGCTGACAAGTTTTGCCCAGTTTAGTTTCATATCAAATTAAGAAATGGAATAAACTAAACATTTATGTAACTGACTCACACTGTGAAAACAATGTGCGCACAGCTTCACATCACGGGACGATTAAGTTCTGCTCAAGCAATTTCCTCTCAGCATTTCCTTTCCTCATTTAAGGGTTCCTTCTTCACCAAAAAGCATCAAATTAGGAAGCTTAAATGACTGAAGTATTAACACTCCCAGGGGGAAAATGATTGCCTTTCAGAACGGGGAAAAAACAGCACACCCACCCACCTAAGCAGGGTAAACAGTTACAAAGGACAGGAACAGAGGGCATTGGGTTGTTTTTATAATCTTTCTGATTGCCTGACTTTTCAAAAATAAGTTTGAATTTGTTTCAAATTAATTCTTTAAAATTATTTCCAGCAGTGTGCATCATAAAAAAAAAAAAGAAAAACAAGTTCAGAAAAAATATGGTCAGACCATTTTATCTCTAAGATTGAATTTAGACGAGCGGGATTGCATTAAAGTGACTTCGCTCTTCTGAGTCTGATAAATTGTAACTCACATATGGTTCAATTAGCATTCCTGTGAATAAATGTAACATTTCCCTGTAAGCAATCTTTGCTTAATTTTGGTCTGCCTAGTTGATTTTCACATGTATCTCTGTTTGAATAAAAGTGAAAAATTTGAAATTATACTTATCCTTTCAAATTTTATACTTCCCCATTCCTTGCACAGTTATTTGTGAGGTGTGGCCGATGACTAACCTACCAATGTGGTAAACGAATAATGATACCTTCTCTTGAAACATCATGGGATACCTTTCCACAGACAGGCTAGTCCCACTGTTTGTCCTAATCCATTGTTCTAGGCATCCATTGTGAAGCGGGGTGTCCACACTTGAGCTGACATTATCATTGGGTTTTAGTTACAAAATAGAGCTCACCTTAGATATTTTCATCAAAAAAAAAATGGAAGCAGTAGAGGGAATGAAGTCTTTCTAATGACATTTGGGAGAGCGGGCCTCAAGCGGAATTTTAGGACTGACACACAGAATGGTACAGAACAGATTCCTAGAATCTGTTAGCAGCTGCAGCCAGGGGTGGAAGGAGTCGAGGGCTGCGAGGGAATTTGGCTTTTTGTTTTTGTTTTTTTCCTTTTTGGTTCCAGAATACATAGCTGCAGCTGCAATCTAGAGATCTAAAAGCCAGGAACAGAGAAGCTGCTCTATCAGGCGAGCCTCTGTAAGTTGCAATGTCGCTACTTAAACCTTCATCCAGAATACTGCCGTTAAGGAAGCTCGAGAGATGATTTCCAGTCTGGGAAACAAAACAAAGTGTGTACTGAAAGCGTATCTATTCTCAAATCTGGCTCTCTTGGACCTTCCTGGAGCATTGGAGTAGAGTATGATACAGACAGAAGGACATGACTTGAAGATAGCCCAAGACTGTGAGGGATCTCAGACTCAAGTTCTGCTCGGAGGGCGTGAAGCATGGGTGCCTACCTTCTTGTCTGTGGTTTGCCTTCTGTGTCGGCCATTTGTCTTGCTCGCAGACTGACGTTTGACCCTGAGCGGTTTGGTATTGCCGAGCTGCTTTTGCCTGCTGATGTTGCCATCTCTTCTAGCAAGGCAGGAAAGGCCTATTTGGCTCTATTTTGACCCCTTTCTTACTAGGATTCATAGGGACCACTGTATATTCCTGTGGCATTGTGCTGGCACTCATTCATTTGATATCACTTTCATGCAAAGCCAAATTAAAATTCAAATACAAATGATTATATTTCCAATTATTAGCCATAAAATGACTTCTGACTCTGAAGTTGGTAACTACAACCACATCTTCCTGAGACGGAAACTGCTTATCAAAACCATAGCAAGCTGCACTGGAAAAGCTTGGCTTTACGCTTGGTCCACTGTGGGTCTAAGATACCCTTCCTTCAAGACCCAAGCTTGCATGTGCTAATAACTTTCATTTTCGTGGTGCCCAAAAGTGGCTGCCCTGGAGAGAATTATGGAGCTGAATGGGAGCTCAAACTCAGAGTTCTGAACTCTTAATAAAGTTCTTTTCTAATACACTAAAGAACAATTAGATGAATATTAGTAATATTGTTTCTTATTCTTTAATAGATCTAGCAAATATAGAAAGCCTGAAATGGTCATAGAAATAAAAGAGCCATACTAAATCTTAAGAATTTAATTTTGTCTTGCATTTTTATAACTGCCGGGCAATAGTTGTATGGTTTTTAAGCTTTCTTATGTAAGTTTTACTACATTTTAAAATAATGTATATTTTAGGTACTATAGTTTAGCAGTCATCCTAGATCAGCTACTGGTTCCTGTGGGTATATTTTTCTAGAAGTGATGTGATCCATATAAATACGAATGATATGGATATAAATATAGTTTTGAGTCCTGAGACAACTTATAAAACACACAAGACTGGACATAATCTGAAGTTTTCTCAAGGTAAGATTTGGCCTTGGATATAAAGGACAATTCACAAAAATGAGAAAAACGAAGCTATGGAGAGCATTTATGCTCCAAAACAGAGACAATAAACATATTACTGCCTTACACTCTTCAGTTGTCTTGATAACATCACTATCTCATTACCCTGTATAGAAGAATTCTAATAAAAACGTCATTCTAGTATTTACTTAGGAAATTTTGTTTTCTTTCACTTATTACTATCAATATTGTTATTAACATTTTCACTTTGGTAATGGAGAAGCCAGCCTGCTAAAATGATCCTTCTTCACCTTCCTTAAACAAAGGTAGTAAGATGGCTGAGTTCTAGACCAGAAGCCATTTGCATCCAAGAGTCCTGTAGGTATCTAATTTAGGTGGTAGAAGGGAGATCCTGGGAGCCAACAAAGGGATCAAGAGGTGCTCTCAGCTGGCAGTTTCTGGTGGGTTATAAGATCACACAGCATCCGAGGTTTTGGTCTCTGTTAATAATTGTTGTGATGTACAGCGGTTTCTAATACACAGAGTAATTCAAGTGCTCTTCTGTTGGGCATGTGGTGCTTTTAAGAACACTTTAAGGGTTGATTCGACTGCTTTGATTGATAAAGGCTGGCAACGTGTGAAGGCAGAGAGCAAGCTTTAGACGATGTATGGGACTGAGAAGGGGAAGGGATTCATATAAGCTCAGAGCTACATAGAAAACAACGCTGTGCCTAATTAGAAAACTTACTCACCAGCGTTTCCCCCACAGCTCACTCTTTTCTTACAGGAAACTTAGTGCAAATGAACCTCCCACATTCTGAATATACATCTATATTAATTATTAAATATGTACATTATGTATATGCATGCAAGAACACATACATACATGACACAATAAACTCATACTAGGCAGCAAAAGAACAAGACGTGCCCACAGATGCTGCTACTGAGAAGGCAGGAGAGGTAATGGATAGAGCAAAAGGGAAATAATAAATAATAAATTTTAGAGGAAAGTTTGTTAAGAGAGACGAATCTTCTAGAAAACAGCTCAGAACTTGGTATTTGTGCTGGTTAGTTTTTGTTAGCACAAATGGGAATCACTTCAGTTAAAGGATTGTTGGCCTCAGGTTGGCCTGTGTATATGTTTGTAGAGGGAATTCTTTTTTTTTTTCCTTTTTTTCTTTATTAACTTGAGTATTTCTTATTTACATTTCGAATGTTGTTCCCTTTCCCGGTTTTCGGTTTTCGGGTCAACATCCCCCTAATCCCTCCCCTTCTCTATGGGTGTTCCCCTCCCCATCCTCCCCCCATTACCGCCCTCCCCCCAACAATCACGTTCACTGGGGGTTCAGTCTTAGCAGGACCAAGGGCTTCCCCTTCCACTGGTGCTCTTACTAGGATATTCATTGCTACCTATGAGGTTGGAGCCCAGGGTCAGTCCATGTATAGTCTTTAGGTAGTGGCTTAGTCCCTGGAAGCTCTGGTTGCTTGACATTGTTGTACTTTTGGGGTCTCGAGCTCCTTCAAGCTGTTCCAGTTCTTTCTCTGATTCCTTCAACGGGGGTCCTATTCTCAGTTCAGTGGTTTGCTGCTGGCATTCGCCTCTGTATTTGCTGTATTCTGGCTGTGTTGTAGAGGGAATTCTTGATCGATGATTAAGAGAAAGTCATGGGAACAAGTCAATAAGCAGCACTTCCCAGTGGTTTCTGCTTCAGTTCCTGCTTCCGGCTCCTGTTTTGCATTGTTGCTCTGACTTCCCTCTATGATGGAGTATGACTTGGGACTTTTAAGATGAAATAAACCTTCTCCTACCAAGTTGGCTTCAGTTAGGGCTCTGTCACAACAACAAAAGGCAAGTCCTCTCTCCATTTCATGAGGAAAGTCATACGTTTTTCTTATAGCAGCACTTACGTCGGCAAGATGAGATATTTTATATCTAAAATGAATAGAATGAGTTTTTGCTCCAGCTCTAGAAATCTCTGTGCTATAGGAACCATAGCAAATCCATCCAGTTTCCAGTTAATGGGTTTGGTTGAGTTTCGGGTTTACCATCATTAAGAATATAACCTATGATAAATTTGGAAATTTAATAGTATTTCTATGCATTAGCTCAGTTTTCTGCAAAGTGGGAAAATTATAGTCATGGTTATTGGGAAGATAAAGACAGACCTGTCAACTGTGGTGCACATATGCATATTCATACTTACGAGTCCCCAGCACAGATTATTTTGCAAGAGTTTTGGTAACTCAATTGCTCTTGAATGTGATGCTTGTAGATAAACATGCCATGTTGGATTCTCAAAATGTTGGACACATCTGAAATAGTTCAGAATGGTGCCCATTACTTTCTAATCACTCACTAGGTGCCACCAATCAACAAGGAAGAAAAGAAACAGCTCACAAATGTATGTGAGAAAGTATATTACATCTAAGAGCTAAATAAACAGCTGACTGTGGAGGATCAAGCACGTAAATCCAGCACTCGTGAGGCTGAGGCATAAGATCGGGAGTTCAAGGACAGCCTAGGCTGCTCGGAGGAAACAGTGTCTCGTAAACAGCACTAAACAAACTAAAACCCCAACTATAGAACAGATTAAAAGATGTTTTTTTCTTCAGAAAATGCACATCAGTTCTCTTGGCATTTATTGGAAGCAACTTGTTTTCCATATTTGAAGCTGCCTCATGTCTGTACTTCCTCACAAGGAGGAGCTGTCTCTTTAAGAAGTATGCTCTCAGTATCTCCTACATTCTCTATATAAGATAACCCTAAATAATTAGGAAATTAACCTTATAGCTTTCCCTTTTTCTCATAGAGTAAGGAGATGTTAGTGTCTGAGAGGAGTTTGGTAGGCACAAGTCTTTTAAAAGCCCAATAACAATAGCTTACAATAATAGTACTTTTACTGTGAACCAGAATTGATCAAGGCATTCTCCATGAGTTAACTTAATTTCTCCTATGAACCATGAAATTGATATTAAAATATAGATTAATATATATTATCAATATCTATCTCTATCGTCTATCTATTTATCTAATTACTATCTCCATTTTACAAGCGAGGAAAGAATACTCCAGCAGTTACTTGCACAGCTAGTTAAGGAATAGGTCTAGGATTAAAGTCCAGGTAGGTAGAGATAATTCTAGATCTCTCTGAGATGTGTTTGGTTCAGCAATGAGCACACATAGTAGACAAAGTGAGCATAGGTGCTGCCTTTAGGAAGAAAAGGATGATGGAGGACATTTCAAAGCAGATGTGGTGGCAAACACCTGTAACTTCAGCACCCTGGAGGTGGAGGCAGGAGGATCATTCCAAGGCCACTGTCAGCCACATAGTAAAGCAAATCAAGGACCATCGGAGCTGATCCCCACTTCCCCCACCAGAGTAGTACTGGTTAAGAACTAAATACTAACAGTGACTTATGGGAAAAAGAAGGTTAAGTCGAAAAATATACAATCATAGGCATTGGGCTTTTAAATCCCAGCATTTGGGAGACAGAGGCAGGCAGATCTCTGAGTACGAGGTCAGCTAGGTCAACAAAGTGAGTTCCAGGGCAGCCAGGGCCATACCAAGAAACACTGTCTTGAAAAATAGAACAAAACAAAATAAAAACAAACAAAAACAAAACCAGCAACAAACAAAAACAAAATTATACCATCTTTCACCAAGGAAGCAGTTTCAAATGCAAGGATGGATTGGTTGCCAGAAAACATGGTGTGCATTAAAGGGAGAATTATTTAAATATTGAAATATGTTCATATCTGGTCCACTGTTACTGTTAGGTTTAAGACTGTGAAAGTGACCTTGAAGCAGTCTCTCTCATAAGTCCAGGGAGGATAGGAATGGCCTTTGACTTGAATCCTTCTGTTGGCTTTGTGCTTGTTTCTCATTACACGGGTAAGAGGACAATGAGTCTATGTTACAATCAACCTGAATCGAATGGTACGGTGTGTGCCGGTGGAGCAGGGGTTACGGATCCGCACAGCTCTGGGGCCCTCACCTGGCAGGACAGCTTTTACAGGGTGTACACCCTGCACATCTTCCCACCTTGTTGGCTTCTTTTCCTGAGAAACTACTGCATGGGGATTCGCTGCATAAAGCTGAATACAGTCACAGAATGAAAATATATCTGGATCTGGGTCTGGTTCTTATCATGCTAATGACAGGCTGAGGGCAGGACAACCCCTTCGTCCCCCAGAGAGGGCTGTATAATGTCACAGAGCAAGCGCTTCCTTTCTGAGAGAACAGAATATTACATATCTGGAAGTTTCACATTCTCTTGACTCTACTAAGCTGTGGAAGTACTGTGGACCTTAACATTACTCAGACTTATTTGAGAGAAGGTTTCAGTTATTCCTAAGGTTGGGGGACTGCATGCCTCAGGGGTGAACCTGGTATGGCTATCTTGCTAAGTGTCTCTACTATTAAACTGTCCTCTACATTGGCATCTCTCCTCCAACAGTTTAGCATAGCTCTCAGCCCTCATCAGAGAAGGTTCTTCATGAAATAGACATTGGTTAATGAAGAAATCAATAACTGGTGAAAGTGCACAGAACAAGTGTCTTTGGAGTGTTCAATCACAAACACACACACACACACACACTCACATACTCACACACATACAAATGCTCACACACATACACACATGCACACACATGCACACCAACACCCACGTGTATACACACACACAGTCAAGCATGCACACACACGTTCTCATACACACATACACAAATTCACACACACATGCACACATATACACACAATGCACTCATGCATGCACTCACACACATGCCCACACACAATCCCACTGCAGAAGGGATTGTAAAAAGTGGATGTCAAAAGGTATGGGACAAAAATCTTGCTTTCTACACTTGATAAAGTCACTGTACTCATGAGCTTCCAGCTCTTGTGACTGCCTCTGTAAGGCATGAAGAAGATTAAGACTGTCAATATTCCAGCAAATTCCAAAGTGAGTTCGCACCAAGAGGAGTTATTAATAAATTGATGGTTTCTGGGGAGGCATTGCTTTTTTTAAGGTTGTGAGCCCTCGTAGGTCTATCATGTTGGATGGTTCCCACATCCTTGAATATATGGACAGTACAAATTGGACTCAGTGATCTATTTTAAACATACATATGTATATATAGTGTTATATATTTATATAAATTCATAATATTACATAACCAGTAAAATTTATATACATAAATAAATACATACATTGACTGGTTTGCTATGCACTTATGCTTGGTGTGGTACAGAACAAGAGCAGCAGATCACCAGGACAGATGACCAGACAGCTTGTGGAAGAGTTCAGGGTTGCTGGGAGCATGGTTTGGTTGTGTGAGCTTTTGGGCTTCTGGGTTTTCCTGAGGTTTGAAAGAAATCACACACACTTTTTGCTCTAGGAGGAGTCCATGTAAGAACAGCATCACCCATCTCTAAAAATATTTCCCAGTGGATAAACTGTTAAGAAAACGTGTTTGTGTTCACACTTTGAATAGAAATATTTACTATTCAGACTCTGTACTTGAGTGTTGCTTTTTAATCAAATGACTAAGTTCTAAATTGGAGTTTTGCAAAATAATGACCCTAGCCAGGGCACTAAGTTACTTCCTTTCTAGCAAAAGCAAATGATCAAGAATTTCACAAAACCAGCTCAGGCAGACTGGATTAACTACTCTGGACCACGCTGGGGATAAACGAAGACTTTCCGAGAAGATTTTTTTCTTTGCATGCAATGTTAAGAAGTAAGGCTTTTTATAATGGGATTGTTAGAGACATCAAAGGCCCATTGAGGGAAAACTCTTTTCTTCTGGTTATGGGAGTGAAATCTATGGCCTGAGTGAGACCTAATGTTGCAGCTGGAGTGGAAGGATGATGGATATCCACAAGGAAGGTGGGTTCAGGATTTCTCTTTCTCTCTTCCCCATCTTCCTCCTCCAGGTAGCCACTGAGATTTTTATCTATCTATCTATCTATCTATCTATCTATCTATCTATCTATCTATCTATCTATCTATCTATCTACTATCCATCTACATCTCTATTTTAAGTAAAATTGTTCTCATGCTTCCATTTGAGCACATTGCTAAATTCTTTTATAAACAAGACTAAGAAAGACTAAGAACCACAAGAGGACCTCCTATTTCCCTGGCATTGTATGGTGACTGTGAAGGGCTCCCCCAGTAACAGGGACGGTCAACCGACTTCACTTCATTAACTCTGTTCCTGCTGCTCTTGTTCACCACTGATATCTGCAATTATTCAGTAGTTAGCTCTTCATGGTGAGCCAATAAGAGCTCTCAGCGCCCTTCATGCTGCTGTTGCTGAGATGAATTCCACACCAAGGCCATGTGAGCTGCAAATGTAGGACTCTAATCTAGTGTGCTTCATGCTACCCAGTACCTTGATAGGGAGTGTGTGGGTTTCAGGGGCTGGCACTGAAGTAGGATTGCTCATAAAACTGGAAGCAAATGACTCAAGCTAGTTACCATTTACTTTTTCTCATACTTAATTACATTTTCTTCTTTGAGAATTTCTTAAAAGTGAGAAATGAAATAGAACAATATCTACACCATTGCCCTCTGCTTTAATTTCATGTCTCCTGCTGTTTTGAGGAAAGAATTGTTTGAGTTTATAAAGTTGTTTTAGGAAAAGGAGGAAAGAAGCATTTCTAAGAATCTGTAGACATAGTTTAGATCACTATGAGTTCAGATTTTATTTGTACTTCATATGAATTTTTGCTTTTAAGTGAGTTTGCTTTGTTTTTGAGGCTGTGTTGGCTTTGCTCTCTTAATTCTCCTGATCTAGCGTTTGTTTGCAGTGCTGAGATTGTAGGCACACACTCCCAAATTCAGCCTATAGGCTTCTTTGCAGTGCATAGTCTAGTTTTAAGACAGGATTGAACTAGAATTTGTGCTAGGTGCAAAGAAATGAGAGATGGGTAGGCTGCTTCTTTACTGGTTTACTATTTATTTGAAAATAAAACTCTTAATGCATAAATAATAAATTTCAAAGCATCACAACCAAGTCACTTAATGGGGTCTTGAAGTGGCAAAAGCCTACCCCTTCCCCATGCTTCCTCAACCTTTCCAATCCCTTCTTCCTCAACCCTTTCTGAGATCAGATCACCACAGTGGAAGAAAACTGGGAGGGAGGGTATTGGCACATTTGCATGTTCTGCTTTAATACTCTCTGCATAAATAAACTAATAAACTAAGGGTGCTTTCTGGCATGGTAGGGCTTTGCCTGAGGCAACTCCGGGGAATCCCAAAGTTTGTGTACTTCAACTACTCATCAAAGCTACCAATAACAAGTTTCCCAACTTCTCTTTCATTCTTTTCCTTTTACCCTTTCTCTTCATTCTGTATTAATAATCTCAAATATAGCGTTTTTTAAAAGGATTAAAATGGTCCACATGAGGCGAGAGCTGACTAGTAGAAACAGCTCATAAGTCCATCTTTGATTTTGGGAGAAATTAGTGACTCCCATAGAAAGAATGATTTAGGTAGGGCTTTGGGGTTGTGACTTCATGTTTGGTAAACACTGGAAAATACCATAAGTTGAGAATACTGCAGCTTCTTGGATCAATATAACAAAAGACAGTCAAATCAACTATTATAAATAAGAATAAGTGGAGTGATTTTTCTCCTAATATTAAGCAACACGGACTTTGTGAGTAACAAAAAAATTTAAAAGGCCTTAATATGACCACTTAAATCTTTAAAAAGAAATAGACTAGTAGGAAGTAAGAATACAGGCTATCTTTTGTTCTTCCTATTAAAATTAGAAACAAAACCAAAATTGAAAGAATTCTGCTAAAATAAAGGGGAAATGAGTTCACCTTCTCATTCCATGACCTCTTGCAACATGGAAAGTGTTAACTTAGGATTTTGTTTCTTCCCTTCCATCTCTTTTAGATGCTACCTCAGACTCAGTAGAGCTTCATCATTAATGAGTAATTTATGGATGGCGAATGCTTTTCTTTTCAGTAAGTAGATGTGAATATAGAACTCTAAGAGAACTGGGAATTTCAGGGACCCGATCGATGCCAAGGGCGAGTGACATCAGCCAGGATTTTGTGTGAATTTCTTCAGTGATTATTCAGGCTTTTGAGGATTAGCCAAACTGTAAACATATTATTCATGCTGCCTCCCTTTACCTTCTAAATACTTTGGTCAACATGAGTACATGCTCCCAACAGAGGTAGCTAAAACAAAGGAAAACCAATAAGGAAAATACAGTTATTTGCTTGCTGTTCTTTGTGGGTAACAATATTTGTGATGTCTGAAAATCAGAGACACATCAAATTACGGTGAGGGGACACATAAAAATGAGATCATGAAGGTGTAACTTTATTTAGTTCAGACATGAATTTTCTTTTTAATTTTCATGTGTGTTGTGATTAATGCAGAGATGCGACCAACTTGTTCAATGCAGAAATGAGCACACCCAGGATTGTCTAATTTGATAAAGAATCTGTTTTAAACAAATTCCTAGAATTACAAGGCACTGAAGGAAATGAATGCAGACCTGGCTTCTTTGTACAAGTCATTATTTGTATCTGATGCTGCATTTGCCTTATCTTGGCTTTGAGGTTCGTTGTCTTTACTTGATTTGATTTTCTTCTTATTCTACAGACCCTCAAATTATTTGACTTAGATTGGCAGTGACAATGCTAATAACCAACTGTACAACAGTTGCTAAAAAATGTACAACAAGGGGTTGGGGATTTAGGTCAGTGGTAGAGCGCTCGCCTAGCAAGCTCAAGGCCCTGGGTTCGGTCCTCAGCTCCGAAAAAAAAAAGTACAACAAATGCAGTAGATACCAGGAATGATTTCAAAACTCATCGCAGTCGAAGTAGGAGACTTACATTTGCCTGAGCCTAAAAGGGGCTGGATGTTGCTCTGAACTTGCAGACGTAAGCTTAAACAGAGACCGAATGCAGATTCCCAGTGATCAATGATTTAACTGGACTTCCCTGTATTATGTCGGTGTTAGGCTGCTCATTTGGATGCTCGACTAGGGGGGCAAGGAGAATGTCTCAGTGAAGAGTCCATGGCACTAAACAGATTGTCCTAAGCCATTTTAGGCTTGTTGGAAGTGTGATACATGCTTTGTAATGGATTGCCTCATCTGGGTCACTTTTTCCTCCTCTCTATTCCTTTCACTGCTTCTATAACCTTAAAAATGAACATAGTCTACTACTGTTTATGTGGGTCCATACTGTTAACTGTGAGACAAAATGAACTATAATTAACCTCTGAGTTCCAGGAAGCTAGGTTGTAATTTATCTAGGCAAAGTCGAAGGAGATTGTGTTAGGTGTGGGCATGGCAAACCATTCTAGATAGCTAAGGACAAGGTTTAATGCATGCCAAACATGAATGAACACTTTCTATGTGCAGATAACGGAGCTGGCATAGAGAGATGGCTCTGGTTTTCTGTAGTTAAGGGTTTCCTGCTGGAGAGTTATGTATAGTTGAACCTGCCATAGAATTGTAAATAACTACCTGTTTAGGACACAACTTATCCCTTTGCTTGGCTAATGTTCTGAAGAATAAGTTTTGATTGACTCCATATTAGACCATTCAACAGTAAACCTTTTCTTTTGTTTGTTTCTGTTTAGCCTTAGTGATTCCCACATAAGAAAGTAAATAAGTCACTTAGTATGAATCATAAACCATACTCAAAATTTTGGGAGTCTAGTTGCTACTTCGAAGGAGGTAAGGTAGGTGGGCGGTAGTCCAAAGACCATGCAACTTGTCAGGAGAAACCAAGAAGAGTTACATGTAAGTAAATAAATACTCCATTCACACAACAGGAGAAAGTAGAGGAGAAAAGGGGGGAAGGGAAGAACAGAATATATATAACTGCTTATGAGTGAAACTCTGGCTGTTGGATTGAATACACTGGTTGCTACTTAGGTTTTGATCCTAGGAACAATGTCAAGAGAGCACGTGAATTTCTTTGACTTGTACAAGTACAAGAAAGAACTCTAATAAACTACATTCCAAGCAGCTGATAAGGAGATGTTATCATTATACCCTCATAAGTAAAAGTCAGAGCAGAGGCTGAGAAGACAAGGGAGGAGCCTTGAGAGAAGAGTCAGGTTCAGTTGTGGATGCAGAATGAGGTTAATAAAATGCCCTGGAGTTCTATATTAGGAAGATCTTTATTGTTGAATGTATCCCTTAACCATCCGTGCAATGAACTGAGTAAAGGAGTGATATTATTCAATGACCCTACATTTTCAGCCCAATAAAGAACCAGAAGAGACTTAACAAAACTAGGTAATTGGATGGTGTGATGAAGGTGAAATTTGAAACAGGCAAGTGTGAGGTGATGCACATCTGAAAGAACAATTTAAGATAATCATACACAGTGATGGGTATTGAATTAGCCATGACCTTCCAAGAAAAAGATCATGAGCTTTGCTCAATGTGCAACGGGGCTAAAAATAAGTCACTGGAAGAGGACTGAGAATAATGTGGAAGATATTAAGGTGCCATTATATAAATTGACAGCATATCTTTGTCTAGAATATTATGTTGGGTTTTTGTCGCATCATAAAAATGGAATGGAAGCAACAGAGAAGTGCACTGATGGTCAGTTAAACTAATTGGCTGCATAGGATATGCTTCATTATGAAGGGAATGTTTTTGTGCAATTTAAAGCTATCCTGTTGCAAAAATCCTATAGTGATGTAAACGACAGATATTTACAAGTCCTGATGGCATCTGGGCTGTTCTCATTAAGGAGGAAGTAAATACTGACATTTTCCACTGAAGTCTTTGTTGGACTTTGGTAATCAAGACATTTTATCCCAAGTAGAGACATGAGTAAAGTTGGAAGTAAAAGTTAGAAGGTAGCATTGTTTTGTATTTGTTTTTTTTAATAAAATAAAAAAAACCCAAAAACTCCACTAGCATTTTTATGTGGGTTGAATCAATACTTGCGTGTCACTTACGAGATTATTGGTATCACTATAATGATAATTCCAGGTCACTGTATAACTCTTAAAATACTTCCCAAATCTGATAAAACAAATCTATGAATAAAATAAACAAGTTTTCTTGAAAAGAAAGTATTGAACAGAAGTATTTGACCAAATTTTCAACAAAGGCATTAATTTATGGTAAGCATATTCGTGTGTGTGTGTGTGTGTGTGTGTGTGTGTGTGTTTGACTGTGTATGTCCGTGTTCTGAGAATTCCATTCGTATTCATGAGGAAAAAAATGAGTTAAGGCTGAAAGTCATTTTGAGATAAAGAAAGGAAGTGTTCCAATGGAGGCTGCTTCCTCTTTTCTCTGGGAACTGTGGAGAAGAAGCTGTTGTACTACCCCTGTCATCCAGGCATGTATGCCTAGTAGCCCCTGACATAATTTCCTTTGAAGCAGGCCTGAGAAATTCCCTCTGGGATGCATACCCACAGTTCAGGCTACCCAGGAGGTCTCATGGGGAGGATCTCCTGAATCTCCTGAGTTGGATACAAATGGGATCAGCACAGCAAGACCACATCTCAAACAACAGTAAGCCTGAAATCTGGTGACAGCAGTTTCTTACTTATGAAGCCTTGGCTTCTAGATTTATTTTTTAAACTTTACAATGATGTGAGAGCAATATACAATCAGGAACGAGGCTGCTTCAGATATTAAACTTGGCCTGCAAGGGTCTGGGGGATACATTCTTCGAGATGCTGGGTCACAGAAGAAGCACTACAGTTCTCAATCCCCGGAGCCTAGAGGACAGAAGCCCTCCCCTCTGTATGTGCTATTCAGCTGTAACTTTGATGGGTAAGTATGCAGAAAACAATTTCAGCCTGTGATATAGCCAGTTAGTGGAGGATTTATGAAGACATATTTTGTAGGTCAGGAACATATGCAATTGGTAATGAGACTATAATCAAAATGAATTATAGTTCTTCAAGAAGTGACTCCAGAAACATGAGCTCCGGAACAGTTGGCTTCATGATTGTAATAGGCTGGCCTGTATTTTTTCCCTCTAGGGAGTTTGTTTATATACAAGTGACACTGTGTGGATAGTTTCCTTTATTGCTCCAGAAAATGATCTATGGAAATACGAACAACAACAGTGCATGGCATTAAGCAAGAAGGAAGAGCTAATTTTTGTCTAGGTGTTAGCATTGACGTTTAGCCATGTATAATGTACTAACACAATTAACTAAAATATACCGTTCCCGAAATGTGCTATAACCAAACACACTATATTTTTCATATGATTTGCAATTTCCATGGAGAGCTCATTTGGATTACGTTTATAATATTCATTTAGCAAACTCCATTAGCAATGTTTACAAGTGCTTATGGATCCGGTAAATGAGTTTGCGGATGTGCTGTGAACGAAGCTAAATGCATCCATTTGTGTATGGGATCTAATGCATAAACTCATTCCAATCAGGCAGGGTGTATAGCACATTAAACTGTAACCTGAGAGTCTGGGTTTTTACATGGTGCCTACGTTCTCTCATGTGACTGAATTGATTAACCTTTTGGTTGCTTGATTTTTCCTTGAAAGGGAAACCTCATTGAAAATTTGGATTAATCTGAGCATTTAAGTATGAGAATCCTTGGGAACAAACAAACAAACCACACACACACACACACACACACACACACACACACACACACACACACACCAGAATGCAATGATGCTTTGCCTCTGACTGGCTGTTGGTTATGTCTTTCTGTAGGAAAAGCACTTAAGCACACCTGGTTTCTAATCCACCAACTGCAACAATGGGAGTCTCACTCTTAGACTCTTAGGATTTTCCGAAGATGCGAAATCTATGTCTTGCAAAAAGAACTAATTTAAAAGCTGAACTTAAACATCATCAAGATGACCCATTTCATGGTATGTATTTTCCTTTACCAATAAAGGCTCCCAGTAACAAGACAAAGCAACAAAAACAAAACTATTTTAACCATTTAAATTTGTCTAGTTGATTCTACTCATGAGAAATGTCTAGAGATGGTTAAAAAGAATAAAGGCCCTTTGTTTGAACCACTTTGGGTTACCAGTTCGGGATGCAGAGTTCTAGGTTACTGCTCACCCTAGGTCAAGACAGGGTGAAGATATGGGTGCTGGGAAGGGAGCAGGGAGCTGTTAGAAGCAGTCCTCTGCAGAGCTCCTGAGATTACATAATACTAATACCTAGATAATGTTAAAGCCAGCTATGCTGGCAGGAGGATCGTAAGCTTTGGTCCAGTATAGGAGATATAGCAGGACCTTGTTTAAAAAACAAAATACTGACCATAGGCTATACGCATGTTGTATGAATCTTGAATATTCATAGCAATATTACATGGATAGGTATTTATCTTTTTATCTTTATTTTAAAAACGAAAATAAAAAATTAATATGGTCCCAGGGTCACAGCTGTGAAGGGCAAGTGCTGGTGCCTCCAGCGCCTCTGCTGTTGAGTGCTGTAGACGATTCGTAGTTTCCTTATAGTTCACATGGAGCGTCAACTTGGATGGGAAGAGAAGGTGGCAATTCTACTAGAGTATGAGTTTGCTCCAGGTTGGGCTTGCTAAAGAGCTAGGGTGAAGTCTTCTTCAGCCTACGTTAAAAACGAGTTGCAGACCTTCAAGCCTGTTTGATTTGATGAGAAACTTATCAAACAGTGCCATCCAACGAGGAGATTTTCTTGTCTTCTTTCAAAATCAAGTTGGGAATTTCAGTTATTATTTAAATTTTTTTCACAAATATAGTTTTTTTCCCATAGAACACAGATGCTCTTAACTTCCTAGCAGTCACCATCTGCACCTCAATTTACATTTCCCAAAACACTGCTGACATCTGTTTAAATGCCAATCTCCTCCCAACGCAGTTGGATTTTAGCTCAAGAGTGATATCCTATACTGATTTGGAATTTCAAATTCACACTAATTTCCATCAGAATGCTCAATAAGTGCAGGTACACGGGCTCTCTGCGTCCCCTAGAGAAGTTCTCTTTGGAAAAAAATGGAGGCGCACACTGAGAGTAGGCTGTTACTTCTGAGGGAACATGGGTTCAGTTCATCATCTTTGAGAAAAGGATAGACTGTGCTCTGGGCCATGTCCTGAGGACTCCACTGTCATTGTGAAGATTCCCTTTCTGGTCCATCTTCTTTCCGTACACGGATGGTTGACGTTCTCCAATGAGTAGGCATACAAGGACAGGAACAGAATCCACCTGGGGTGGTGACCATGTGGGAATGCAGCCGAGAACTGGTTGATTATCAGGACTCACTGAATAACAAGCTTCCAAAAAAAAAAAAAAAAAGACCGGATCAGAAAAGGAATGCATGGAGATTCTGACCCCATACTCCCGTTGCTCCTTCAAAATCAGAACTCAAATAAAATACACACTAAGTTTAATAACACTGAATTGTTTTTTTAATCTCAGTTATTTTAAAGTCAGAGGAATATTACTTAAAAATTCTCAAGAATGTCAAATATTTATCTACTGAGGGTAAATCGGATTTGTAAAAAATTAAAAAGTCATCTGAAATGTTACATGCTGTACAATGGGTTTAGGGGAACAGTTTCCTCCGTATGGTTCACAGACTAACTCTGAAACGGCACTTTGAAAAGGCAAGTTTAAATCCTTTTTACATAATGGAGGCCGCACTGGACAAGATATGTTCGCTTTCAGGAAGAATTCTTTATATATATTTGGTATTGTTGGTATTTTAGAACCAGATAGAACTGGGATTCAGATCTGCCTTCAGATATTTCAAGATGTATGACTTGAAATACTTAACTGGACTATGTATTACTGACCTCCCTCCTGGAACTTACTTCACCTACAGGGTGGGGATTGTGAGCATAAGGAGGGTGACACGTCAGGTACTTTTCCCACACTCAGGAGCAGTAAGCTCTCGTAGAGCAATGATGTTTCATTACTTTGTGCTTTCAGTGTAGACACACAGATCTTGGGGTGTAGTGCTGAGGTCGTACTGCCGTACCAAACTACCTAGACTGAGTATTCGTAACAAATGGGAATTTATTTCTCATAGTTCTGGAAGCTGGATGTGTCTAAAGAAGTGACTACATTTGGGCGTGGCCACATCACATCTGATTTCTCTATTTCTAGGTTGCAAACCTTGTCTAGTGAAAGTCCTCTTTTCTACTTGTATCTCTGGATGGACTTTACAGAATTCTGCCCCTTATCAATATCAGGCCTCGGTCAACTCCAGGATTCTAGAGAGTCTTGTTTCTGTCTATAGAAGGTCTGCCTCCTCTGTAAACTGAGACTTTAAAGAATAACTTAGAAAATACTCCATTCATTCATTTAGCACTCATTCACTCATTCACTCACTTATTCATTCATTCACTCATTCACTCATTCACTCACTCATTCACTCATTCACTCATTCACTCATTCACTCATTCACTTATTCACTCATTCTTTGAAACGTAGAGCCAGAGTCTCATTTTGTAGCTAAGGTTGGCCTGGACCTCACTTTTTAGCTCAGACTGGCCTATACTCACCACCATTCCCCTGCCTTAACCTCTTGAATTCTAGAATTCTAGATACACCACTGATATCTCTACATTTTAAATTACAAATACAAATGGTAGTGGAGAGAGTACACTGCTCCCTCCTCGTGTTTAGTATTAAGTCTCGCTAAGGTCTGTAAGAAACGCTTCTAGCAAAAGCAAAGCAGTCCTTGCAGCAAAATCTCTCTTTCTGGAGAAGTGATTTTCATATTTTCTTTTCATTTTGTTTGGCAAAAATGCCTCAGCTAAAACGAGATGTCTGACTCATTTCTACAGCCAAATATTTCTGAAATAAAAGTTTGGGGTTTTAAAAATAAAAAAAAAAGTTAAAACCCAGCTCATTTCTAAAATAGGCTTATAACTTGCTGATTTCCAACCAAAATGTTTAGGGATAAAACTGTAGTTAAACAAGTACTTAAAAAAAAAACTCAGTAGACTCTTTCCTTCAAATTGAATTTTGCAGAGATGATTAAAAAGAGAAGCTCATAACAGCAGGGCGCTTATGGTTACAGAAGGAAGAGGAGGTCCGCCCTTCCTCCTCATACTCCTTCCTTCTATTTCCGGCTTCCCTTCAGAACTCCAACACTGCCTCAGAAGCCAGAGGGCTCCCTGACAGAAACTTCTCTAACTCCTCAGGCAGGCCCGGTGCTCCTTTACTTCATATATTGCTCTCTCCTCGAGGGAAAGAAGGGGGAAAAGGCAAGGAGCCTTTTCTGCATAGAGCATTAACCCCGTCAGCTTGAGTCAGCAGGACACAGACAAGTCCGTCTGCTGACAGCTCAGCTCTCTGTGCTCTGCCCGGCATTCAGCGGTGCTTCTGGGTTTAGACAAGCTCCGTTTTTGTTGATGGTAGTGCTCTTCTGCTTGACTAAACAGATCTCCTCCACTGACTTTCAAATCGAGAGGACACAGCCACAGTCTTTAAAAGTAGCTGTGCTCCTGTTTGCTACATTGGCCATGCTGGTCTTTTCTTTGTCAAAGTGAAATGTCAAAGCGCGCGTGCGTGTGTGTGTGTGTGTGTGTGTGTGTGTGTGTGTGTGTGTGTATGTGTGTAACCAATGCTCTGAGAAAGCACACACAGGCTTTCTGTCGAGTCCTTCCAGTTATGAAAGGCAGTTTTGCCCTCAGTAAGTTGTCCTTGGTGAGGAAGCATATAGGGAGTTGTCACCTTGACCTGTCCGCTTCCCCATTCCCTGTGAGGTGTTGGTGTAGCTTCTGCAGAGATCCTCTGTGTCTGCTCCTTTGATTGTCGTAAGGACTTTATAACTCATTCAACTCAAGAAGAGAAACTGTGTAGTATTCACTCCGGGCCCAAGACAGACATCGATCAGGACTGGTGCTCACTGAGATGCAGCACAGCCATCAAAATCTGGAAGCAGTGAAAGAAAGGTGAAGGTTCCAAACTAAAAACAGAGCTTCTTGTATCAAATGTAACGTAGTAAGATAAGGGAGAACACCTATGCAGGAGCGCCCGAGTGACTAACACATCTGCCTGGAATGCTTCAACCATGGGTGCCAGTCTCCCTGGTGATTACTCGTTGTGGCAAAAAAAAAAAAGTTTCAAAAATACCCATGTAATCATTCTCATCATATAAAGTGAATTAACTCAATCTCAGAAAGATATATATGGTGTTTTCTATATTTGTGGGTCCTATATTTTATCTTGTGACATAGGTACAGATGACACGCAATTAGAAACAAAACTGTCTTGGAAACCAAGGGGGACAACAGGGAAGGGTGAGAATGCCACAGAGGGGAATGCTGGTGTGTTAGTTCTCTGGAGGCATGCTACTGATATGATGGCTTTATTAAAAATGCACTTACTAGATTAGCTTGCTCAATGGTCTGGGTAGTTCATCAATGGCTGTCTCACACTGGACAGGTTGAGAATCTGGTACTTGTTCAGTCTGTGTGGCTGGATGTCTTAGTAGTTCCAATCTAGTGCTTCAGGACCGGAGGGTCCCAGGAGGTATGCTGTCTTCAGTTGATATTGGAAGCCCCGAGAAGCTGTTCCTTCTAGCAACAACAGGACAGGTGAGCCTTAGCAAGAGTGGATGCAAATTAGTGAAAAGCAGTCTCTGCCCTCCACCTCCTGTTCACCTGGACTGCCACCTGAAAGTGTTGCCCCTCTTCAGAGTGGCTGTTCCCACTTTATATGATCTGATGAGAAAGATCTCTTACAATAATCTGCTATTCCCACTAACTATTGGTATTCTTTGGAGAATCTCTTTGTGTGCTTTCTCTTTTCTTTTTTTGAAGCAGGGATTCTCTGGAACTCACTATGTAGACCAGGGTACCCTGGAACACGGAGATCCACCTGCCTTTGCTTCCCAAGTTCTGGGATTAAAAGCATGTGCCACAGCCACCTGGTTTGTGTGCTCTTTCTAAGGGACACTATGTGTACCACAGATCCCCAGGGAACCCACAAGAGGAAGAAATACACAGCATGGTGCTGTCACCCCAACACTGGGGCATGGGTTATGGGTGACTGCCTACACGTTCCTTAGACTGTATCTTTAGTTAAAACACTGAACCTCACTTCTGAAACACTGGCTTGTCACGGCTATGTAAATTCCAGTGTTTCCTCAAATGTCAGTGTTGAAAGACCTGAAAAATTTTTTTGCTTGTTATAAATTTTAATCATTAGATTAATGAGTTTCTGGAAAAATTTAAAATTTAATTCTTAATTCAACAGACAAGTTGTCTTAAAGTTTCTGATTTTTCATTTTCTATTTCTGCAGCATTTCATGGTAGATATGGACTCTTACCAGCGTGTGGAGGTGCAGACACTGGCCTTTAGTTATGGGAACTCCTTCAGGTTATAGCATATAACACAACACAGCCTACATTCGACAACCATTATCATAAACATTATATCTCTTTTGATCTAACCAATAAATTGCTACTTTTGCTAAGGTTTTCACCATACATAGGTTTCCATAAGAAATACTCAGGGAGAAGGAAAGAGTTGTTCAAAACATTTTTTTTTCTGAGCAGAGAGCTTTTAGAGCCAGAACATGGGCAAGCATAAATTCTTAGCCTGCTCTGAAAGCATCCTACACAGACAGAGTGGGAAAGAGAATTGTGTTTTGGTGCCACAAACATAGTGGGTCAGTGAGTAGGGGCTCCTGCGTTTCCCTGTCCTCTGGCTGGAGCAGCTGGGCATTGGAAGTCAGTGCACGGGGTTAAGCACTCAGGCTTGGAGCACTTGGACTTGCGTTCGAATGTCCACTTATTACCAGGGGGACCATAGATGTGGCTATTTAAGCTTTCTAAGTCCCTATTTTCTCCCTTGTGAAGTAGGGGCTAATCATAGTGCCCGTTTTTCTTAGTGCTATGGGAAGGATTAAATGAAATAATCCCCATTACATTCAACAATTTTTAAATGACTTGACAATAGCTCTAAGGGCAGAGCAAGCAACTCTCAGCTCTAGCAAAGCTCACCTGCAGCCGGCCAGGTTTCAAGGCAGGATGGGCAGCAGATCAGAGACTATAGTATAGCCATTTCTGGACACACAGAAGAAAAGAAGCCTGAATCCCACCACGCCAATCTTAAAAGAGTTCTGACCCTTAAATTATGTCTTCCCCTGCAGCTATCTAACACTCTCTCTCTCCTTGCCTTCACCCCAGCTGTGAAAGAGATGGTTATAATATGGAAAAATGACTCTAAGTCCTGAATACATCATCCAAGGTGAGGAAAACTGCAGGGGTTGTACACGAGCCTGGGAAGGCAGGAGCCCCCTTTCTCCTCTCTACACAATGCACACAGAATATCTGTGATTAAAATTCTTAACACGGTTTCCAAGCATCACCTTCCGAGGTAGATGACACGCAAAGGCAGGCACAGAGACGGAGAACTGATCTGAATCAAGTGGCTCTTTTGTGAGAGCTTGAGTAACACTCCATAATGAATTTGCTATTTACTGATATAGCTGTGCATTCATTGGGCATTAATGGGCAGGGCCAATGTACAGTCATAGTTATTTTATTTTCAATTCAAGCTTTGCTACCAGGCGACTAAATTGCTGCAGAAGGAAAGCGATATACCAATTTCAGAGGCACTTATTGCAATACCATCGAGTAACTAAAATGTATAAAGAAATCCTGAAAAAATAGGATGTAACCATGCGTGCTAACCAATGATAACAGCAGAGTTACTGATGGTGTGCCCTGTTTAGAAGGCACAGGTAGGGGAAAAGGCTTTCCTAAAACCACATTGGCCCACAAGAGGTTAAGCTAGCTACCCGGTGACTTTCTAACACTTCTGTTTGCCTGGGGTCACACCACCCTCAACATGGCTAGTCTCGTCCAATGCTTCCACTGCTTTCCACAGTTGTGAGGATAGTCTTACCAGAGGTGAGTTTGAGTAAAGGGTCAATAGTTAAAGCTCAATATCCTTACTCTACCGATATCCTTAAATTCATCTCGGACAGTTTTCCCTATCATCAAAGAAACTTGGCATTAACTGATTGGCCCTATCTGAAAGTTACTTCGCCAGTATGACCACCTCCCCAGTGGGAGGTTGCCTCAACTGGCCAGGCAGGCTTAAATCTAAGGCAGTGCAGAGATAAAAGTTCCCTCATTCCCAGACAGATCCTCTTGTGCTTGTGTTGCCCTCTGTCTCATAGGGATTCAAAATCAATGCTGAGCTTTGTGTGCACAAGGGGAGAAGAGGGATGGAGCTAGGACAGCAGATCTCCTCTGACTCCCCTTCTCCCCAAAAATCCTTCCTTCTCCAGAGTCCTGGAGAACACTCAAGCCCTGGACATTGTCAAAACGCCATGTTCCATTAACAGATGGACCTGGATCCTGAATCTAATTCAAGAAAGTTTGTAGGATGAAACCCTATAAAATCATAACAACGGTTTAAACCTTCTCACTGCTAAGACTTTTACTGTTTACTTATTTGCTGTTTGTTTGTTTGTTTTTTAATAGACTGGCCTGTCAGTCCTCTTACTCAGCATTCCAAGTTCAGGACTTGTGTGAGATACCACCCTATGAGTTTTTAAGACATCCTCTAGGAACATGCTTGGGTGGGAGGAGACCCGGAGAATATGAGCCACCTGGCAGAAGAAAACTTGGGGTGAACTAGTAAAAGCTTGCCAGTATTAAAGTCAACAGGCAGATGTTCTCTAAGACGCTTCCATTCATTCTCTTTATTAGTGAGTCTTGATGGCAGCCAGGGACAGTAGCTTATGTAGCCCCAATACTAATGGGAAAATTTAGAAGTTAAATAATTTCATGTGAGTCTGCCACCTGTGTATTCTGCTTTCTCACAGTGAGTCTGCATTAAGAACTTGTAGGGACCTGGGCACACATCCCTCATGGAGGAACCATTTGCTGGTTGCAAGCAGAGTCTTCTTAAAGTCAGGTGCTTGTACAGCCTGTGCTGAGGCTTGCCATCCGGTGTCCTGTCTGAAGAGATGTTTCAGAAAACAACCATAGGGATCTGATGTTAGACTCTGAAGAGAATATCATGGCATTTCTCCTACTCTGATATCTAGGCCACTTTTGGTTTTGCTTTGTTTTTGTTGTGTGGGTGAGGTGTAGAAATGGGACCAAGAAGGGACTTGTGCTACCCAGCTCGTTACTCGGGCTGAATCGCTTGACCTGTTTCATGTAATGAGGTGACTCTCTGGAGGCCTACAGACATCTGGAGACAGAAGTCATTTTTTTGCCATAAGGTCTTAAAAGTTTTCTTCCCTCAAGAGTCTCACACTTCAACACATTTATTTACCAAACAGCATCTATCAAATAATAATTGCTTTGTTTTCCTTGTTTATTAAAATAAGCTAGAAAACTGCCAATCAGTTTTGATTGACATATGGTAAACAGTGCTATTGGTTGGATATAACGCCGTGAAATTAAGTATAGCAAAAGAATGATAGAAAACCTGGTGTGCATATTTATGTTTATTTTAGTTAGATGTATGTTTTCAATTAGGTTTTTAACATGTTAAATATAGTGCACAAGCTGGTTACCATCTTTACTTAATTCTTGAAGAATGCAAAAATTTAGGAGCATGGGATGGAAAAATAATTTTGGAGTCTAAGAAGGTTTAGGATGTTTGGAGAGATCATATTTTTGCAGACCTCTCTGGGGCCTTTGGACATTGGTCAGTGTGGTGATAAATGGTAGGGGGCAGGAGGGGGAACTTGTGAAATCCTGAGAGTATGCGTTGTTGCCATGAGCACAAGGACCACAATGCCTTTCACCATGGCAATGGCAAAGCCTTCCCTTGGGTGGCAAAGCATTCTTCAGAGGGATGCCTTCTTAGGGTCCAGACATGAATGTTTGTGAACGTCTGACCTCTGAGTGTGGAACATCAGCAACCATGGTTTCCTCCTTTCAGGTGACTGTGACCCGAGATTAGTCTACAGAGCTCTCCCACGGAGACTAGCCAACTTCTCCTTTCACCGTGTATAATAAACCTCCGAGTTTCCAGGACGCAGAGTAGGTGCCTCCACCAGAGTGAGCCCAGTCTGCTCAATCCCCGCTTTTCTTCGTTGGTATCTGGTATTTCTTCAGTGTCTGTCTGTTTTCTTCACTCCCAAGTTGCCTGAGTTAGGATTCCAGGACTAAGCCGTGGAGGGTGCGAGAGAGCATCCTTGCTCCTTAGGTATGCACAGTTAAGTTCTGTCCAAAAAGCCAAAGGCTGTATCTGGACAAACGCACTTAGTTTCCCATCTGACTTCCTTACCATCCTCATCTTATTTCATGCTTCTAGCCTGACATTATGAGACTATGACACTATGGTCTGAACTGGTTCACACAAGTTAGTAAGCTGATTCAGCCCATGTAAGAACTTCCAGACGGTTTTCACTCATCAGTGTCTCAGGAGAAATATACTCTGTAAATCGTAGGGACCTTAAAGAAATATGCTGTAGGATTGGGTGCCGCCAATCATCCTATAGACATCTGTTGTAACTTCTCATCTGCAGTTGCTTAAGGGAAGACTGAAAAGAAAATGTATGGGTTCAGCTGTTTGCCTTCATGCAGTAGATGTCTGGTGAGGTGTTCGTAGATTAGAGGTGGTTGTGAAAATATCCATCTATGGATAGTCAGATCATTTTTAAATGATGATGAAAGCTGGACATTGAATTGAGAAGTCAGTGGGATTCATTATATATATATATACATATATATATACACATATATAATACATATATACATATAATACATATCTCTATCTATGTTTTATCTATCATCCATCTATCTATCTATCTATCTATCTATCTATCTATCTATCTATCTATCTAATGAATATATTACCTACATGAATGTGTGTGAAGCATCTACATGCATGGTGCCCATAGAGGTCAGAAGAGAGCATCAGTTCCCTGAAACTAGAGTTACAGATGGTTGTGAACTTTCACGTGGGTGCTGGGAAGAGAATCCAGGTCCATTGCAAAAGAGACAAGCGCTTTTAAATGCTGAGCTACTTCTCTGATACCCAGACTCTGGTATTTTAAGAGAAAAGTAGGACTGGATTTATTAGCTGACTGACTCTTGGTGATAAACGGATACTGCTGAGTGATGTCCAATATGAGTGGTTAATTGCAATTACATTTAATGAGCAAATACATGGAGGCTCTTCTCAAGTGATTGTGGTTCAACTGCCTATTTAAACCAAACATACATTTTATTGTTTTTAAATATTGATGTCTTTGCTGTTATTACAGAACACTGAGTAGGAGTTCACACAATGAGGGCGACATGTGAATGTGTCGAGCTAATGTCAAAATAACAGCCTGGAGCAGCATGGGTGTCTGACAGGTTTCGGAGCAGAGTGAGTGCTGACTGGACTGCTCCAGGCTGCTCGAGGTCTCTCCTCATGAGGACTTTGCTGTTTTCTGGGGGTGTCTGCAGCCTGGAGTTGTGTCAGACTTCCCTGATTCTACTCTGCAGAGAGGGAGGGCATGAACTTTGCCAGCAGGAGGAATGAATATGTATAGTGTTTTTCTTTGGATCAGGCTCTCTGTGACCTCTGCTGAGAGGGATTGTGTGACAGTGTGCTTGACTCTTGTAATACAGGGCCTGCCAAATAAAACATCTAGGTTGCACCTCTCATACTAGGCAAGATCACCAGGCAGAGCTCAGTTTCTTACAATCCTGCACTTGTTTTCCTGAAGAGACACTGAAAACCCCACCTTCCTTGCCTGTGCTCTTCATTACCAACATCTCCCCCACCCACAAGCCTCTTGGCTTACTTTTTTGAAGGTCATTACTAACTTTCCAAATTAAGTACGAAAGAGGCATTAACATGTGTTGTAACACCCTCCAGTCCCACACTGTAGCAGAGTTCTGCCTTGAAGCAGGACTTGTGTGTGTGTGTGTGTGTGTGTGTGTGTGTGTGTGTGTGTGTGTGAAGTGGAGTGTGAGGAGTTTCTAAAGTGGAGAGTAAAAGAGTCTAAAGTAGGACTCAGGAAAAAATAAGTTTACTGTTAAAGGTCCGTATTTGTTTTACCAAATATCTTCAAGTGATTAGATGAAGCCAATTGCATTATGGAATGTAATCTCTTTTACTCAAAGTCCATGGACAAATGTTAATCTTATCTGAGAAACACCCGCAGGCAAGCATCCAGAATAATGTTTGACTAAATATCTAGGTACCATGGTCTTATCAGGCTAATACATAGGACTATTCATCTCAAGGTCACAGCTCTGAATGCTTATAAATATATGTGAATATTTGCATTTCTCACAAACCATGAGGACATGAACCACGTATGCCACATTTTTTTTTAAATGCCCCGAGAATTCAGTGCAACTCTCTCGGAATGCTTAGTTATGCACTAGTAAACACTTATCTAATGTTTATTGTGCTCCAGGTATGGCTACATTGTCAAGGATAAACAGGGAACAAAACAGACAAAAATCTCTGCACTCTCAGGTCTTCCGTTAAAGTGTGAAATTATAAAGAATTCAGGCCACATTCGTTATAAAGACAAATAAAAGCAAGACAAGAAAAGGGGGAATTTCAGAGGCCTGGGCTATTTTAGAAAAGTTTCTCTAAAAGGAGGTTATTTGAGCAAAGTCTGAAGGATGAGTGTGTTAGTCAGGGTTTCCATTGTTGAAAACAGACACCATGACCATGACCAAGGCAACTCTTATAAGGGACGTTTAGTTAGGGCTACCTTACAGGTTCAAAAGTTCAGTTCATTATCACCGTGGCAGGAAGCACGGCAGCGTGGAGGCAGACACAGTGCCAGAGGAGCTGAGAGTTCTATATCTTGATCTGCAGGTAACCAGGAGGAGACTGGCTTTTCTAGGGAGCTAGGAGGAGGGTCTCAAAGCCCACCCCCGCAGTGATGTACTTCCTCTAACAAGGCCACACTTCCCACAAGGCCACACCCCCCAACAAGGCCACACCTCCTAATAGTGTTGTTTCCTGGGCCAAGCTTATTCAACCCACTACAATGAGAGAGGGCAAACTATATGGAGGTGCAGGTGATGAGGACTGCGCACAGAAAGAGAGCAAATCCAGGGCATCAGCTGGCTAAGGGGCTGAGAGAGGAGAGGCATGAAAGCTAGCAGAGGGGTTTTAATAGGGCTGTGACCTGATGTAATTTCCATTGAAAGGACTCCATCCTCTTGACCGCATTGAATGTCCTTTTAGGGGAGAAAAGAGATGGAGCAGAGACCAGTCAGGAAGGCATTGCAACCGCTGAAGTGAAATATGATAGTGGCTTGGGCTAGATTGGTACCAGAGTAAGCCTTGACCGGGGAGGTGGGGTTTGGATTTGGGATTTGGGTAGAGACAGAAACTTGCTGGTGTGTGTACGTGGAATATGTGCGAAGAAAACACCAGGGATGAAGGCTAGCTTTGGGTCTTCGGAACTGGGGAAATAATGATGCCATTCGTTCTGGTGAGAAGTGAGAGGAACGGTTTTGAGCAGGAGTAAAGACTTCCGATCTGATTGTGTTGAGCATGAAATGAGTGTTAGAGATCTAAATGGGGAGGCAAGTGGGTGGTTGACTATTCACACCCAGGGCTCAGGGAAGCTCAGGGAAAATGTCCTAGTAGGGATGGCTGACTGTGGGGCATGGCAGGAAAGAGATCAACTAGAAGAATAAAAGATTATGATAGGAGTCAGGGGGTTGAAGACACAGGGGGGTCTTTGGTAAACCATCATATAGGGTTTAAAGTGAAGACGAATGTCTAAAGGAGACTGCCAAGCTGTGGCTGGAGGTAGGAGAGACAGCAGGAGAGCTTGTGGGCCCAGAGAAGGAAGTAATCTAAGGAATGGGAGATCCCACCTCTGTCTGCACATTCAGCTCTGCAGCCTATGAGACACTCAAGTTACACAGCCAGTTATGAGACTCCTGTTCTGTTCCCAGGCCTGAGCAGAGGGGTAAGTCACTTAGACCCAATAATTCAAAAATCTTCTTCAGAATGATAGCAAAGAACAGATTGCTATAGGAGGGGGACAAGTGAGCCTTCGCCCCTGCCCACTTAGTGCTCAGTGAGTAAAGGAATGCATTTGTTTGCCTCAGCACATATTGGCATCCCTGGCGTCTGACTTTCACCTTCAACACTTTAATCCTCTGAATTCAGTCTGAGAATTCCACTTTGACTGCTTGCTTTTCTCCTTTCCTGTCTGACCTGGTATTTTACCACAAGGTCTAGTTTCACAGGTCTGGTATCTAAATCTGGATGACAGTGGTCCTTCTAAAGTCTAACTAAATATCTAACATTTTCTGTAGCTTGTTGTTATCTCTATCTATCTATCTATCTATCTATCTATCTATCTATCTATCTATCTATTATCCATCTGTCCACACAGCTATCATCTATTTTCTGTCTGTCTTCGATCTGTCTGTCTGCCTTTGCATCTACCCTAAGGATTGTACTCAAGCCCTAATATGTGCTAGGCAACTGCTCTATCTCCAGTTCCATTATTTAAATTTATATAGTAACTTCACTGATTTTTACAACAAATTCTGCAATAGGAACAATAAAAGATCGCCTCAAACCTACTTCATAGGTGAGGAAATCGAGCCACTGAAGGGATTATATGACTCATCAGCACACATCGGTACAATTAAAACAAGGCCATAGCTCTTTCACCATACAGCCAGGCATTTCCCCCTCTCAAGATTACTATTTCTATTGTGAATCACAGAACAATGGAGGACAAAGAAATGCAGTTTGTAAGAAGACTTTCTCAAATGGTTTGAACGACAACGACGGGTTCCCAATTTTGTTTTTCTACATTTAAAGCAGGTTTTTGGACGCTCTCATTTATTGGGGGAAACGGTCACTCAGGAGTTAATTCCCATTGGCATTTTATTTAATTTTTGGTGGGGGCAATTGCTTTTTCCCCCCCTCTGCAGTAGGAAAACATCGCTGTTGTAAGTGGAGGTTGCAAATGTGAACAGGCTCTTAAATGAAAATCGTATGGGGTACTTAGCATTCTGAAAAATATTTGAGTCATTATGTTGCAGTTCTAAAATTGAATCAATGCTATATTTAATATGGCACAACAGGCCATGAATTATTGCACATTAATTCATACCCAGTGTGTTGCTAGGCACATGGCTCAAAGCTGAGTGCAGTCAATGCAGCTAAACATGAATACACCATAATTCACACACAGGAGGGCCCCGCTGTAATTATAAAAGGCTATTATAAAGGGTTATTTAAAATATCTAGCTATGTTAAGTTTTAAATCTATACAATTTGTCATATAAGGCATTGTCACATGCCTTCTCCTTGGCCCCTGAACCTCAAGATTTGCATGTTAAATCCTGGGTCATTAGCTTCTCATCAGTAGACGTTGTAAGGTTAGAAATGTTAGCCTTTAGTTCTCAGCTTTCATTTGAGAGAAAAACAAATCAGAGTTTTCTATTAGGCAAGGAGTGTCATACCAAGCCGTGTAGAGCAACATTTCAAATAAGACAATAGGGTCTAGAAATTCTCCTGCAGCCTGGAGTCAGGCTGGAGCATGTAGATGGGTGTCCCTTTCCTCTCCAGGTGGGTACTGCTGGACATACAGGGGAGGAAGGGACAGCGTCCACATGCTGCTGTATTGTTAGGTCATGCTGGTCAAAGAATGCTCATGAAGGGATTGCTACAGTCTGCTCTGTTTTTGACTTTGAAAATTCCAACGTTTTGGTAGAAAGATTTGCTTTCAGTGTTGATAATTATTGATGAGGAAATTTCAGGAAAATCCATCATCTTATGAAAATATTTGCCAAGTGCTTCCTTTAAATAGGCTGGGTATAGCTCTCAGAGTTGTGAAATGTAAGGAAGGTGGGTGGGATTTCTGGACAAAGGGTGCTTGGCCCTTCTGTCTACCTGCTCCCTGGTCATACCTGAGCATGGTGCTACCTGTCCAGTAAAATTTCATTTTTAAATAGTATCTAAAACAGTGAAATATTCAAATACCTAGGGAAAAACTGTTGACTGGTTCTTAGGATATTTCACACTTATTGATACTTGTGTAGCTGACTGTTGTAAAGTGGATAAAAGAAGAAAAATGGACATATTATCTCATTATTAGTCATTACTTTTCCTTTCACTTAGTTTATAAAAACAATATAATCTCTGTTTTCCTCAAAATCTATTCTGTATTCCTCTTACCATATTTGTGATTGAATGATCCATATTAATAAAGCATATTGTAAATTTCACAATGATATCAACATAATAGCTAGGCTTAAATACTATTAAAAGCAGAATAAGAAAGGATTTTGCTAAGATTAATGGACTGAGTTTAATTTACATTTCTATTACCAAGGCTAATTATAAGAGCTTCCACCTTGATTAGAATCCTTAGTAAACAAAAATATGCTCAGATTTTTACAAGTGTTTGAATTTCTCAAGTATTACAGGAAATTAGACTTGACCAAGACTTTGTCTGTTCAGACCAAGAATGGAAAGTTGAACTTCACTGAACAAATCTATGAGTTCAAGTTTAAGAGTATGGCTCTAGGTGTATATACACAAATATTATTTTAATCACGGATATTGGATTTAGATGTCGTCCACGTGGAAGTGTATTAAAATGAGTCAAGATCTCTCAGTACTGTACAGAAGAAAACCTTGTGCTACTCTGATGCTTTTGTTCTCCATCTGGAACAGAGGCTCTCAAAACTTCTGTGGTGCACACCACAGTCTCCTGGTGGCCTTGTTAGACTGCTGGGCCCCATTCCTAGAGTTTCTGCTGCAGTGGGTACAGGTGGAGCCCAGAACTGAGAAGTGCCTACTTCCTCAGTGGGGATCAGAAGCAGAAGCAGTGAGAGCCTTTAAAAAAAACAAAACAAAACAAAGCAAACAAACAAAAACTACCACCAGCACTCAAGCTGTTATTTGTTGAGCCTGGCAGTTGCAGACTTGCATCTGACTTCTTTTTCTTGGTGACTAACAAGGCAAGTGTATAGGTATAGATCAAAAGGACACTATTCAGTAAAAACTTCCGAGTTTTCGCCCTTTTGGATTCTAACAGTGTTCACACTTCAATGCCAGTTCGGACATAGGCCAGTGCTTTCATGTGAATAGGTATTTCCTTTTGACTATCTCACAGACGGTAGAACAACCGTGTGTGTGTGTGTGTGTGTGTGTGTGTGTGTGTGTGTGTGTGTGTGTGAGAAAACACATCCCAAGTAAATTAATAATTAAAATTTATAAAAAAACCTTTTAAATCTCCAAAGAGTTTCATATATATTATCTAATTTAATCCTACACAATATTTCTATAAAATCTTCATTATCATAACTTTAAAGCTATGTTCTTGATAATTCATATAAAATTAGTACATAATTAGGTCAGTAGCTAGGGCTCTTGAGTTCTTCCTTTTTATGTTTATTATTTTTAATTTCACCACACACACACACACACACACACACACACACACACATGCACACATAGAGCCAGGTAAGTGCATGTTGTGTGCAAATGTCCTCAGAGGCTAGAGGCATCAGATCCTACTGCAACTGGAGTTACAGACAGATGTGAACTTCCAGATGTGAATGCTGGGAATTGAACTCTGGTTCTTTGATACAGCACTACATGCTAGAGATATGCCCAACCTCTCTTCAGTCAGGCTTCAGGACTCCTGACTTTGAGATCTTTCTTCTTGCTGAGGTGAGTCAGGACATATGACTTTATCTTGACACCCAACCACTGGCCCTAAGTGGCCTTTGACCAATCCTCTCCGATCTCCTGGGCTTAGCACCAGGATTGGATTAAAATCTTACTGGATCCATTGTCCTGTTTCTGCTTTCGACGTTTCTTGGTTTAACCTCTGACTTGCTCAGGTTAACTTTCACTTCTGCTCTGCATTTGAGGTTTCCTTAGACTGCAGAGAACACTTAGGACATTTAGGATGTCAGGACTTTTGCCTTTGGTTCCTGAGTCAGAAAATTCCCACATTTGGATTTGAGTACAACCTAGAGTGTTAAAGAATGCTGAATAAGGTCTCATCCTAAAAAGCAAAACAGCTTACACTTAAAGCTATAACGGCTTCTTTAGTTTTGATGGAGAAACCCGACCCATACTCTGGTGGTCCGTCCCTTCTGATTTCACAGTTCACAGATTCTTCTGGATATTAGTTATTGGTTAATAAAATATGGAGCAACATGAGGTTCTTGGGTCTTGCTGAGGATGCCAGTTTGATAACACTGGTTCCTGGCCTTAGGGAGTCCCTTAGTAATTGCTCTAGGCTACATCCCTCCTTTACTTTTTGGGTTCTATGATGTGGATTTAATCTTTAGTTGTCCAAAGTGCCAGTCTCACAAATGCAGTGACAGAAGACAAATGGAGCTCCCAGCGGCCTCAATTAGCACAGACATCAGTACATACATACCATTAGGATGAGGAAGAATACATGGCATGTCTGTCTGACTAAAGAAATGCCAGCGATGGAGGCAGAGTGGTGCCACCAGAAACAAGAGGTCTGAAGTCACCTTCAGGCCCATGGAGAGTTAATATTAGCCCTCTTCACACATGAAAAATAATAATTAAACACTGCTTGTCAATTAATGCCAACTTAAAGAAAGGCCTACACTTAGATTAAGTGAGGGGCATGGGTTGCTTGAAAACAGCAAGAAAGGAGGAGGGGAAGGGGTATAAAATAATGGGAGAGATAAGGTGGAAAAGGGGAATAATTAAACACACATGTATTTGCACAGAGCTGGGGCACTCATATTTCTAATTAGAATTTCAATGCAGGAGCCCAATTTAACCTCAGGGAGTCTTTATATTCATGTCCCTGTTGTACACAGCAATCAATCCAATTCTGGCATCTTACTTGCAAGTTGGATTTTCCTGTTACATTACTGGAACCCCAGTCTCTGTATCTTTAATGGATATTTTCTTCATAGAGCTTTAGTATGTGTTTTGTCTTCTAGAAAATTCTATTCCGAGAGGAACAAAAGCCACTTAGATACTGGAATTCAAAAGAGTCAGTGGCTTCCTGACGTTAACCCGTTTCTCCCCTCACAAATACAGTCACTAGTGCTTTTGGAAGAATTGTCTATCAGTCCACTTGAATGAGCACAGAGAAATAATTGTCGTATGTTCAGCCAAACAGCAGTGGATGGTAAACAAAAGAATCCAGAATCATCCATGTCTTGTGGCCGGACAGTCAGCGATTAGCATGTGCTATCTGCACCCCTGTCTTTCAGCTCTTCCAAAATCATTGAAATGGAAGTTTGACTTTGTAATTCATTTCTTTATTGGAAGAAGATTCACAGCTGAGTAATAACTGCTGCATGTGGAGCATACAGAACTACAGTTCAATACTTTGTGTAAACGAAGAGGCAGGCATTCTAGTAATCTACCTTTATGAAGATCTAGACTGGAATGATGACTATTTTGCTCCCAAACTGATGTTTAACGGGAAAAAATTTTAACTTATACCATAAAACACAAAGCTCAGCACACTAGCGCCTCTCCGATGCGAGTGCATGACGCTTACAACTCTTCACATAGCGATTCTGCTCTTTTGAGGGGCTGAGGAGTCTAGAGACTGACTATCACAGAGCATTCAGAGTGGTCACCAGCATGTCATCTGTCCTGGAGGGGACTGAGGTCATGGACATCCATGGGTTACCCTGCTGAGAAGAGGAAACCTTCCAAAGAGTTGGGCCCTGGGCTTCAGGAGTTGAGGGGACGCATGTGTCCCCTCCTGGAGGCTGAGAACTCTAGAGCCTTGTGTATTAAATCAAGGTGTCCTTCTGTAAACAGAACTGATATGTGGAATTTCTTATGGGAACTTGATCAGCTGATTGTGGAATCTGAGAGGACATGAACTATGGAATGTGTAAACTGAAGAACCAGGAAAGTCTCAGGTCCAGAATCACTGTTGATGTAGTGGTACAGCTAGTCTTCCAAACCAAAGTCAGGAATGTTAATGGCCGAAACCAAGAGGAAATAGGCATTCTCAAGGAGATGGGGACAAGAATGGATTTGATTTCTACCATTTTCTTGTTCTGTTGTACTACTTGGTGAGGGCACATCTTTCCTTGATCTAATGACTTAGACTCAATGTAAATCTCTTCTAGAGATGCCCCCACATATAGCCCCATAATGTTTATTTTGTCAGCTATCTGGGCTTCCCTTAGCCTAGTCAAGGACTCATGAGCCATTACAACTTGATTGTAGTGAAAGATGAAGCAAGACACTTCTGTTGATAGCTCCTCAGATTCTAGATTTGAGAGTGAGGGACAGGTTAAGAAAGGAAATTGAGGAACTTCAGACCAATTTCCCTTATGAATATCGACGCAAAAATACTCAATAAAATTCTGGCAAACCGAATTCAAGAGCACATCAAAACAATCATCCACCATGATCAAGTAGGCTTCATCCCAGGCATGCAGGGATGGTTTAATATACGGAAAACCATCAACGTGATCCATTATATAAACAAACTGAAAGAACAGAACCACATGATCATTTCATTAGATGCTGAGAAAGCATTTGACAAAATTCAACACCCCTTCATGATAAAAGTCCTGGAAAGAATAGGAATTCAAGGCCCATACCTAAACATAGTAAAAGCCATATACAGCAAACCAGTTGCTAACATTAAACTAAATGGAGAGAAACTTGAAGCAATCCCACTAAAATCAGGGACTAGACAAGGCTGCCCACTCTCTCCCTACTTATTCAATATAGTTCTTGAAGTTCTAGCCAGAGCAATCAGACAACAAAAGGAGATCAAAGGGATACAGATCGGAAAAGAAGAGGTCAAAATATCACTATTTGCAGATGACATGATAGTATATTTAAGTGATCCCAAAAGTTCCACCAGAGAACTACTAAAGCTGATAAACAACTTCAGCAAAGTGGCTGGGTATAAAATTAACTCAAATAAATCAGTTGCCTTCCTCTATACAAAAGAGAAACAAGCCGAGAAAGAAATTAGGGAAACGACACCCTTCATAATAGACCCAAATAATATAAAGTACCTCGGTGTGACTTTAACCAAGCAAGTAAAAGATCTGTACAATAAGAACTTCAAGACACTGAGGAAAGAAATTGAAGAAGACCTCAGAAGATGGAAAGATCTCCCATGCTCATGGATTGGCAGGATTAATATGGTAAAAATGGCCATTTTACCAAAAGCAATCTACAGATTCAATGCAATCCCCATCAAAATACCAATCCAATTCTTCAAAGAGTTAGACAGAACAATTTGCAAATTCATCTGGAATAACAAAAAACCCAGGATAGCTAAAGCTATCCTCAACAATAAAAGGACTTCAGGGGGAATCACTATCCCTGAACTCAAGCAGTATTACAGAGCAATAGTGATAAAAACTGCATGGTATTGGTACAGAGACAGACAGATAGACCAATGGAATAGAATTGAAGACCCAGAAATGAACCCACACACCTATGGTCACTTGATTTTTGACAAAGGAGCCAAAACCATCCAATGGAAAAAAGATAGTATTTTCAGCAAATGGTGCTGGTTCAACTGGAGGGCAACATGTAGAAGAATGCAGATCGATCCATCCTTATCACCCTGTACAAAGCTTAAGTCCAAGTGGATCAAGGACCTCCACATCAAACCAGACACACTCAAACTAATAGAAGAAAAACTAGGGAAGCATCTGGAACACATGGGCACTGGAAAAAATTTCCTGAACAAAACACCAATGGCTTATGCTCTAAGATCAAGAATCGACAAATGGGATCTCATAAAACTGCAAAGCTTCTGTAAGGCAAAGGACACTGTGGTTAGGACAAAACGGCAACCAACAGATTGGGAAAAGATCTTTACCAATCCTACAACAGATAGAGGCCTTATTTCCAAAATATACAAAGAACTCAAGAAGTTAGACCGCAGGGAAACAAATAACCCTATTAAAAAATGGGGTTCAGAGCTAAACAAAGAATTCACAGCTGAGGAATGCCGAATGGCTGAGAAACACCTAAAGAAATGTTCAACATCTTTAGTCATAAGGGAAATGCAAATCAAAACAACCCTGAGATTTCACCTCACACCAGTGCGATTGGCTAAGATCAAAAACTCAGGTGACAGCAGATGCTGGCGAGGATGTGGAGAAAGAGGAACACTCCTCCATTGTTGGTGGGATTGCAGACTGGTAAAACCATTCTGGAAATCAGTCTGGAGGTTCCTGAGAAAATTGGACATTGAACTGCCTGATGATCCAGCTATACCTCTCTTGGGCATATACCCAAAAGATGCCTCAACATATAAAAGAGACACGTGCTCCACTATGTTCATCGCAGCCTTATTTATAATAGCCAGAAACTGGAAAGAACCCAGATGCCCTTCAACAGAGGAATGGATACAGAAAATGTGGTACATCTACACAATGGAATATTACTCAGCTATCAAAAACAACGAGTTTATGAAATTCGTAGGCAAATGGTTGGAACTGGAAAATATCATCCTGAGTGAGCTAACCCAATCACAGAAAGACATACATGGTATGCACTCATTGATAAGTGGCTATTAGCCCAAATGCTTGAATTACCCTAGATCCCTAGAACAAACGAAACTCAAGACGGATGATCAAAATGTGAATGCTTCACTCCTTCTTTAAATGAGGAAAAAGAATACCCTTGGCAGGGAAGGGAGAGGCAAAGATTAAAACAGAGACTGAAGGAACACCCATTCAGAGCCTGCCCCACATGTGGCCCATACATATACAGCCACCCAATTAGACAAGATGGATGAAGCAAAGAAGTGCAGACCGACAGGAGCCGGATGTAGATCGCTCCTGAGAGACACAGCCAGAATACAGCAAATATAGAGGCGAATGCCAGCAGCAAACCACTGAACTGAGAATAGGTCCCCTATTGAAGGAATCAGAGAAAGAACTGGAAGAGCTTGAAGGGGCTCGAGACCCCAAAAGTACAACAATGCCAAGCAACCAGAGCTTCCAGGGACTAAGCCACTACCTAAAGACTATACATGGACTGACCCTGGACTCTGACCCCATAGGTAGCAATGAATATCCTAGTAAGAGCACCAGTGGAAGGGGAAGCCCTGGGTCCTGCTAAGACTGAACCCACAGTGAACTAGTCTATGGGGGGAGGGCGGCAATGGGGGGAGGGTTGGGAGGGGAACACCCATAAGGAAGGGGAGGGGGGAGGGGGATGTTTGCCCGGAAACCGGGAAAGGGAATAACACTCGAAATGTATATAAGAAATACTCAAGTTAATAAAAAAAAAAAAAAAAAGAAAGGAAATTGAGGGCATTCGCTTAGGAGAAGAACAATATTCGTACTGTAGTCTCTACAAAAATGGAATTGCTAGTGAAGCCATAGCATCTCATACAAAATAAAAATTATTGACATAACCCGAAGTCCGGATATCATACAGCATCTCTCTTGGAACTAAAAGGTTTATAATTTTCCAAGGGGCAGGGGGACAGTGCATAGATGAACGTACAAGAGCATCTCCGGCAAATTCTGCCTCAGCATGTTTGAGAGTTAAGGATGGAAAGACACTATCAGAATAGAAATAGAAAGATGAAAAGAACAGAAGAGGAGAAACAAAGAAGTCTGAGGACAGGCAGCCTTCTCCAGATGCAAATAATAGGAATTCTATAAGGAGAAATCGTAGGAACTAGAGCTGACACAATAACTAAACAGATAACAGAAGACAATCTCCCTGTACTGAAGGGAGATTGGAGCCAGACATCGAAAGGGCTCACTGGGTTCCAGGAATAATTGAGGGGGAAAGAAAGACACAACGAAACAACATAGGCTTGGCCGAGAAGCTTTCTGAGCACAAAAGATAAAAGGAAGATGACAGGCTCTCACAAACAGAAGATAAACATTGTTTCCAAAAAGGAAGAAGCACCAAAGTGACAGAAACGACTCTCAGCACCGGAAGCCAGAGACAGTAGAGGATATCTGAAGAGTACCAACAGCACGAGAAATGCTTCAACCATTCCATGCTCAGCCAAGAGAGTGTTCTTCTATTTGAATCTAAGTTGGCTTTGGTGGCATAGTCTTACAGTCTCAGCCGTTGGGAGTCTGAGGCAGGAGGATCTTGAGCTGGAAGCCAGCAGAAGATATATTATTTTTATAACAGATTATATGTGTTGAGGGGGCGGGGGCTTTAGTATAAAATGAGAAAAGACTGTGAATTTGTGTGAATATGTCTGTACGTGTGTGAATATGATAGCATGTGTGATGATCTTTGTGTGTATGCATGGATGTATATGTACTTGTGTGCACATGGGTGTTTGTGCATATGTGTATATGCAAAAATAATGATAGCACGGAGGGATTTATGTTCTGTACATGCTAACTAAGGAGTCTTGAGATAGAATTAATGCAAAATTGGGGACGTGGGCATGGCAGGTGGGGTGCAGAAGAGAGGAAGTAGAAGCCTTGTGGTGAACAGTTACTTGATCAAGTCAGCATGAATCCTGGTTATAATTCTGATAATTTGTTCCTCACAGTTTTTGGCACTTAATTTTATTTAAAAATACTGCATTTAGGTGCTTTTTATTTTGATTACAGAGTTACTTGGTACTCTGTTAAGTTTTGTTCTGAACAAATACTCAATTGCCTTTTTTCAGTCACAGCTTGTCCAGCAGATAAGACAGCAGAAGAGCAGTAAACAGGAGTCACAAGCCAAGAAGGAAGAACCTAAAAGGAAGGCGGTATTGCCGGCAGCACAGCGAGCACAGAGTAGTCATCCAGCCTAGGCAGGGAGCAGAAGTCTGAATTTGAGGACTGGTGGAAACAGGTGTCGATAACAATTAAACAAGATACTGTTTTAGAAACGAGAAAGCCAGTTGTTAAAATTCTCAACACTCCCTCCTTGTCATCACCATGAAAATTTCCTACCCAAGAAACCTCACACGGAGTTGGGGCCTCACCCAAGGCAGACAGCTCCCTACTCATCTCAGGCTGCTGAGGCACTTTGGAGATGAAAATGGCCTTTAAAAAAGAGCCGTCTAAGAAGTCTGCGCCTCTGTAGAAGTCTCTCTCAGAGCCAGAAAAACAACGCCGGCTTTCAAAGCTCACTGTTGCCTCGCTCTCACAAGGGTACCCTGCCATAGAAAATGGTGTTCTCCGTCCCGCGCATCCTTCATCTCGCACCCGCACTTCTAAAGGAATAAAAATAGGGAACTTAGACGCTCCCCCACCCCCCTTAAGGCCCTCTTCAGACCAGACTCCATTTAGGTCCTGCTCTTCCTGTACACACTTTGAGAAGGGTTGCCAAGGAAACCCGAAACAAAGACGACTTCATGCACTCAACCAGGAAAATGCATCCAGCACCTCAAATCTTTATACATTACTGAAGATTGACAGTCTTTCTCCCTTTTTCTAGCTGGAGTTGTAAGATCAGCCTTAAAGCATTCCTTTTCTTTAAATCAGGGATGTAGGCAACAGAGAGGTTTCCCTCTTATCTTCTGGCTACTTTTCAAGTGTTTTTGCCATTATTTCACAGTTTATGTATTCAAAAGTAAACATTACAATAATAGTAGCTCCTCATTTGAAGAAACCGAAGGCTTAAATAACAAATTAAGAAAATACAGTTTTCATTCCATATTGACTTCAGCAGTATCACCTCTAGGAAATACTGCTATTGCTTCTATGTTAATTTTAGAACTCGGAAGGAAGGCGAGAGTTACTGTCAGTGCGTCCGCTCTTCTGTTATATCCCCAGGATGCAGAACCAACTGACCTGCTAACGCCTAGAAATCACCTCTGTGCAAATTGGCTGGTTGTGGAGACTAATTGTCATAACTGAACAAAGGTCATTTTCAACATTGCTAATTGATTTTTTTTTATTGTATCCATTAAGTTGCCTTTCTGCATACTGTTCTGAAGACAGGAAATGTATATAACGCAGTAGATTGGGGGAGGGACAATAGTAGTGGATAAATATCCTGATACTCATGACGGACGGCAGGAAACAGGCTTGACAAAAAATATAACAGGTTTTCTTTTCCTTCCTTCCTTCCTTCCTTCCTTCCTTCCTTCCTTCTTTCCTTCCCCTCTCCTTCCTCCCTCCCTCTTCCTTTTCCCCTTCCCTCCTTCCCCACCCCCCATGCCTCTCTTTTTCTAAACAAAATAGGCTCTGTAAACAGAGGGTACCAAAGTGGTTGTGAATTATTCAACCATATGCAGGGACAGAGCATACAGACCGTGAGTCTGGGATTTGGGAAGGATGGTTATAGGACTCTGATTGGAATCTGGAAACCTGCAGTTTGTTTTCCAAAAAGATAAGCTTAACATTTTCTGTAATCTTTTTTGCTCTAAAGGACACCATGTTCTTAACTGTGCCCTGCCCTAAGTTATTGTTTTTGAGAAACCATACAGCCTCTTGGGAAGAGATAACTGTGATGCTGTGAGAAACAGACGGATGCACCACCAGCACCTGAGCAGGGAGGCAGCCCAGAGAGGTCTCACTTGTGAGGTGCGGCAGCGATCATGTGATAATCATATCCTTGGAGAATCACAGATCAGAGCAGTACCTCTCCCCTCACAATGCCCTAGGGTGTGATTATCTTATGATAACCATCTTAAAGATGTCTTTTTTGCTCAATTAACACATATTTCCATGAAAATTAGCTATCAAGATGAGTTACAAAATACAGATATTTAACATGACAGGTTAAAATAGTACAGATGTCTTCATCCAATTACTGCAATTTGCACTCTGGACAAGGCAAACTATTTGGCTGAGTGACTCACGTTGCTAACCTTTATCGTTCTGTAATTGTATACAGGTACATGATTTCCTCATATTGTACAAACTCTGTGTTTTTACTGGCAGCGCTGTCTCTTCGAAAGGCAGACAGAGGCGGGTTTATATGGGTGTTTTTGCCTCCCATCAGTGTGTTCTGCTTGGACCTGCCATTTTACAAATCTCCCCCAGGGAACCCAGTGCATCCGTTCTGTATCATGCCATGATAGGAAGCCAGGCCATTTGCTTTGTGAACACTTGCTGGCAGAGAGCAAAATACACTTGTCATAGGCACACATGGGCTGGGAGGATTTACTGAGAAGAAAGAAATGGGGCAACAAAATGAAGGAACCTTTGTGCAGTTGAAGTCAGTATCAATCTGAGTTCCTCTTGGTTCCTGGCAGGCTGCTCTAACATCTTGGGGGTAATATCCTCGTGGCCTTTACTTCTGGTTGAAAAGTGACAGAATTCACTCAGATAGAGAGATGGTCTGTAACTTTCTTTCCAATGAAGTAAAAACACACCCAACCTCCCAGGCGATAAGATGCTAAATGGCTTGAACTTCTTAAACCGGGTGTCCAGGACGGTGGCCCTCCACTTCAGGCAGAGAGAGTTGACGGCGCCTGAAGACATTTTCGGTTGCTATAACAAGGTGTTGTTTTTTCTGACACAGAATGAGTAGAAGCCAGAGAAACTGCGAAAGGCGTGGGACAACTCCCTGCCCCTCATGTGCAAAGAAATTTCTAGCCTCAAATGTCAAGCGCTTAGATTGGAAAAGCCCAAACTAGGGCAAGATTTTTTTAAAAAATATCTTTATTCCTCAATTGCTTCCTCTGAGACAATGAAGACAACACCAACCTCAGTGGTGTTGGCGATGATCCAGTGAACAAAAGTGCGTGGGAACCAGAACCAGTCAGCACAGCCTGGAGTGGAAGAGTAACCAGGTGTCAGTAATGATCACTGCTGTAACATTTAATTGTGCCAACGATATTTTCCAAAATATTTGCTGTACATGTGGGAGGGAAATGCTTCCAAACCAAATTTTTAGTGGCTGTCAAATATGCTAACAACAGGAGCGACTTCCTGGGTCTCAGTATCAGCTTGTCCCAGGGCTTCTCGCTGAGTTCCCCTGGACCCTCAGCCTCAGCATTGCTGGAGAACGCAGTAGACATGCAAGTTCTTAAGCCCCAGGAAATGGCTTCAACAAGTCCTCCAGATGACTCAGGTGCAGGAGAAGGTTCGAGAATCACCAATTTAATCTATACCTAAGTGGGAACTGGGTCTCACCCTTTCAATCACTTGCAACACCTGGTTGAGTGCCTTGTATGTGGTAGGTAATTTGCGACATGATTAAATGGAGTGAACAGCTAATTCCTAGCAGAGCTTGATCCCACACTTTTGACAATTGTTGCCACAGCTTGGCGTTGACTGGTGTTGACAGATACATCGGAGTTACACCCACGGGTCCTGATCGCTCTGTCTGCCTGTACCAGGTGTAAGGCAGCATGCCTGTGGCCTAAAGAGGCCACTTGTGCTCACAAGTTGAGACCTGCCGGCACAACTCAAGTGAGCTACACCTTAGTTAGGGCCAAACAGAAGGAGAGGGTTCATTAGGAATAATTAAACCCAAATGAAACAAACCCAGGAGTCCAACACAACTGTAATTGTGGCTGTAATCAATTCATTCTGTTTATTGTTATTTTGTTTGGGGGATTCTGGAACCCACAGATAAATAGTTTGGGGATGTTTGCCTGTTTGTTTAGTTTACTGGTATGAGTGTGCTTTTTTTTTTTTCAAATATCTCCTTTTCATTGTTCAGAATTGAGTCACTTTGATATAAATTACACCGTGGAGATGTGGAACTACGTACACAACACGGTCTCCTGAACTGGAAACTCTCTCCTCGAATTGCATAAGGCTGGAAAAGGGATTTGTACAACAAACCCCAAGGAGTTATGTCAAAACTCAGAGGCAACATGTCTACATATAGGTTTTAAAATTACAGACATGGAAAGTAGATATGACGGAGTCAGCCCGTTACAGGAATAATTTCAAAAACAAATTAAAATATCTGCTGTATAAATGTGTGTTGTGCGTATAAATTATGACCCATAGTTATAAGTAGGATAAACACATAGGAGTCCCAGTGTTAACTCAAGTGATAGAAATGAGCAATGTTACTGTAGCTGCCTGTGATGGCTGCTACCCTTCCTCCAACTGTCCACTGTCCTCACTGAGGCTTTGAGTTAATTCAACACACATCCATTTATTCATAGCTTCCTTTTGCATTTTCTTGGTTTTGAGATTTACATAAGTGCTATCATACTCTCTGGATTCGGGTTAGTCATCTTTCTGTCACTATAACAAACAGTGGCACATGCAACTCAAAGGGAGAAAGGGGTTATTTCGGATCGTGGTTCCTGAAGCTCCAGTCCATGTTTGCTGAGCCTTGGTGCCTTTGGGTTTGTGGCCTCACTGTGCCCCATGGCAACAGCACACACACACACACACACACACACACACACACACACACACACACACACACACACACACACGGCAGCTCACGTCACAGAGGCAGGGGCGCGGTGTGGGGTGTGGGGTGTAGGGTGAGAGGGAGAGGCTAGGACTCTGATGTCCTCTTTAAGGACATCCACTCCTCCCAAGACCTATCTTCTCCTAACTAATCCCCCACCATAAAGTTCTCTCTGTAGGGTGGTAACCAAGCCTTGAGTACATTCGATTCGAACCAGAAGAGTAGTTTTCTGTGACCGACTTTTAGATTCGGTGTTATTCATAGAGTTGTAAACTCTCTGATGAATTATAATTCATTTCGTGATTTTACTAGACATTATCCTTTTCCTCTAGTGGGGTTTATGTATTTACTTACGTTTCATTTTTAAGGAATGGTACACACTGGAAAATTTAAAGCCCTCACATGCAACACCCTCAACCGTTTTATTAGCAAAGTACTGTAATCCACCAAGTTATTTAAGCTTTGGAATCTATGAGTCTTCCCAATACTTGTTTTTGGTGGTTTGAAATCTTTATAAACACCCATTTAATCTACTATCCTGCAATTCATTTGTGGGTAGACATATATTCATTTAACTTCCATTTAGTGCCTAAATGCTGACCCATAATAGCTAACTTGGTATGATGCATGGCTTCATGTGATAGAAAACTAGCTCAAATAGATCTATTTCCTCTAAAGGATACTGGTTAGTTTAGTTGAAAAACATCTCAGGGGCGATCCCAAGCAACTCTAGATTTCTCTTAGCATCCAGGCCCTAAGAACAGACCCCTGCAGAAGAGGTGGAGGGAAGATTGTAGGAGTCTGAGAGAGTGGAGGAAACCAGGAGAACATGATTCTCTGAATCAACTAAGCTGGGCTCATATGGGCTCACAGAGACTGTAGCAGCAATCATGGGGCCTGCAAGCAGCCTACACCAGGTTCTCTGGATATATGTTATGGCTGTTGGTTTGGTGTTCTTGTGAGACTCCTAACAGTGGGAGCCAGTGTATCATTGATGCTTTTGCCTGCTCCTGGGATTCTTTTCCTCCTATTGGGTTATCTTGTCCAGCTGTGATTGCCCCCAACAATCACGTTCACTGGGGGTTCAGTCTTAGCAGGATCAAGGGCTTCCCCTTCCACTGGTGCTCTTACTAGGCTATTCATTGCTACCTATGAGGTTGGAGCCCAGGGTCAGTCCATGTATAGTCTTTGGGTAGGGCTTTTTGCTGTGTCTTATTGTATCTTGTTTTGTCTTGTTTGGTTGTTGTCTCTTGGAGGTCTGCTCTTTTCTGAAGAGAAACAGAGGAGGAATGGGTGTAGAGGAGAGAGGAAGTGGGAGAACTGAGTGTAGTGGGGGGAGGGGAATCTGTGCTTGGAATGTATTGTATGAGAGAAGAATCTATTTTCAATAAAAAAGAAGGAAGGAAATAAAAAAAAGGAAAGAAGAAAGAACCAATAGAGGTTCTCTCTTTTAGCTCCCACAGCAATTCCTAGGTCTGGGTCATTTGCTGAGTTTTGTATCAAGGACTGTGGTTCTGGGTCATGAGATACTATACCTGCTTTATTTACACGCCACATACTCTAATCTTCGTGCTTTCTACATACTTACTGTATGAAGAATAGGAATAAAATATTTCCCCCAAAGAAAAAACATATGCAAAATAACAGCTGTCTGCTAAAATATTTACTACTATTAATAAAAAAATCAAAGTCTATTTTTTTCTTTATTAACTTGAGTATTTCTTATTTACATTTTGATTGTTATTCCCTTTCCCGGTTTCTGGGCCAACATCCCCCAACCCCTCCCTCTCCCCTTCTATATGGGTGTTCCCCTCCCCACCCTCCCCCCAACAATTACGTTCACTGGGGGTTCAGTCTAGCAGGACCAAGGGCTTCCCCTTCCACTGGTGCTCTTACTAGGATATTCATTGCTACCTATGAGATTGGAGCCCAGGGTCAGTCCATGTATAGTCTTTAGGTAGTGGCTTAGTCCCTGGAAGCTCTGGTTGCTTGGCATTGTTGTTCATATGGGGTCTCGAGCCCCTTCAAGCTCTTCCAGTTCTTTCTCTGATTCCTTCAACCGGGGTCCTGTTCTCAGTTCAGTGGTTTGCTGCTGGCATTCGCCTCTGTATTTGCTGTATTCTGGCTGTGTCTCTCAGGAGAGATCTACATCCGGCTCCTGTCGGCCTGCACTTCTTTGCTTCATCCATCTTGTCTTAATTGGGTGGCTGTATATGTATGGGCCACATGTGGGGCAGGCTCTGAATGGGTGTTCCTTCTGCCTCCATTTTAATCTTTGCCTCCCTATTCCCTGCCAAGGGTATTCTTGTTCCCCTTTTAAAGAAGGAGTGAAGCATTCGCATTTTGATCATCCATCTTGAGTTTCATGTGTTCTGTGCATCTAGGGCAATTCAAGCATTTAGGCTAATAGCCACTTATCAATGAGTGCATACCATGTGTGTCTTTCTGTGATTGGGTTACCTCACTCAGGATGATATTTTCCAGTTCCAACCATTTGCCTATGAATTTCATAAAGTCGTTGTTTTTGATAGCTGAGTAATATTCCATTGTGTAGATGTACCACATTTTCTGTATCCATTCCTCTGTTGAAGGGCATCTGGGTTCTTTCCAGCTTCTGGCTATTATAAATAAGGCTGCTATGAACATAGTGGAGCATGTGTCTTTGTTATATGTTGGGGCATCTTGTGGGTATATGCCCAAGAGAGGTATAGCTGGATCCTCAGGTAGTTCAATGTCCAATTTTCTGAGGAACCTCCAGACTGATTTCCAGAATGGTTGTACCAGTCTGCAATCCCACCAACAATGGAGGAGTGTTCCTCTTTCTCCACATTCTTGCCAGCATTTGATGTCACCTGAGTTTTTGATCTTAGCCATTCTCACTGGTGTGAGGTGAAATCTCAGGGTTGTTTTGAAAATCAAAGTCTATTACAGTATGCATTTGATCAACTCTGGTTGAGTAAGATTTACAAAAAAAGAAAGAAAGAAAAAGAAAAGCTAAAAATCATACAAATAGGAACTGAGTAGAGGCATGAGGTAAGGGACTATGTTTGTAGGATGGTCAAGGGCCATATTAAAATGAGAGACCTTCTCCCCTTTTCTGAAGAGAAAGGGAGGAGGAGAAGTGGATCTGGGTGTGGTGGGGGAAAGGATTGGGAGGCGAGGGGAGAACTTTGATCAGGATGCTAAGTAAATAAATTAATACAAAATGATAGATCTCTCTCTGATGAAGAATAAAGAGAAGTGGAAAACATAATTTTTTTTTGTTGCAGGATAAATCCTAAAACTTGGTGTTGATTGCTGTAGAGATGATAGAAGCAACGTGGCAATCGGATCCCTTGGGCTGGGGTAGCATTGATGGGATCCAGAATGTAGTTAATAGAAAACACAGGCTCAGAGTCAACTGAGTGAATATGTGAAAGGAGACAGATACCACGTATGGGCTACCAATGTCAGTTAGAGGCATCGCACATATGATTTGATTTTCTTGAAGAAAAGTATTTTGTTGAATTCAGAGCCCAGTTTGGAGAATTGGCACAGCTTTTACACACACACACCACACAAAAGATTGAGCTGGACACTGGCAGGTGTTTTTCCTTCTAATACATAAAAAGCTAAGGCAAGAGGATTGCTGAGAGCTGAGAGTTCAAGGACAGCCTGGACTATACTGTGAGTAGCAGGACAGTTGGGGTCCACAGTGAGACAGTTTAAAACAGCAACCGTAAGAACAACAGTAATAAAAAGCTAAAATATGGGACATGCTTTCTTCATGAAGAGTCAATCTTAGTACTACCTACAGAAATGCTGTAAGGTAAAGATATTTATCTCTCTAGAAATCACCATCATCATTTCGCTAAGACTTGAGTCACAGAAGAATGGTGTCTAGTTTTTGCACACCAATAGAAGGGCGGGTTCTGTAAGTGAGCTTTGGTGCACTTGCGCACTTGCGCCTTGAGCTTCAGGGTAGGGGAGCCTTCCTTCAGGCATAGTACTCATAACTGCTCAGAAAGCGTGGTGCCAGGAAGAAGGGGATTGTCTTCCACCTAAAGCTATAGATGTTTACTTGAGTAGTTTCCATATGAGATGCCAATGAGCTCGTGGACATCAAGACTGGTGACCCCGCCAGTCTTGTCCACGTTCTGCGCTCCAGGCTCCCCTGTGCTTCAGCTGTTTGTGCTCATTGTAGAGTAGGCTTTCTCGAGGCTTTATCTTTGGAGTCCTTTTCTCTGCCTGCCCACTCTTACTTGAGCCCGTTTCTTCTACAGTTGCCTCTAGGATGATAAACATTAATATTTAGAAGGCAAGTTAGCTATATGTCCTATGTGCTGTATATAGCTATAGCTATATGTCCTATATGCTGTATATAACTATATGTTGTTTCAGCAAAACGGCAGTATTTTCTTCCCCCCAAACCAGAACCTGTGATTTTTCTATTCATAAACTTTTGACCAAGTTTACAGTACTGGGCTTCAAATTCAATAAAATAAATAGTTGGCTACCCACCTGTAGCACCATCATCACATCAGAGCATCCCAACGTTTTGTTTTACTTTGTGACATCATAATATAGATACAAACCGAAGTCGTCAATAACCCTTTAAAATGAAACTGTGAAAAGACGAAGGAATACCTTCCTTTCCCATCGCTATCACTGCTATCCTCGATAGATCTTTCCATCTTTGTGTTGGCTTTCTAAAATAGTCTACCTTCACATTTCATCTCTTCCACTACCAATCCAGGGCTGCTTCAAGGCTGGATGCATCTTCCAAAGGATCCCAGCTAATGTAACCTGGATAAAGGCTAAAAGCAAACACAAAATCTCACTGATACTGTAGTTCCTACACACTTTCGAGCAAAGTCTTCTCCAATGTTTAGTTCTTTCTATAATAAATTGCCAATTTATCCTTGTAGCTTTATGTTTTCTTATTCTTCTATGATCTCCATTATAGCCAATTATTCATTATGCTAGACACGAATTCCACTTTAACTACGCCTTTGCTCTACCCAGAACAGTAATAGCTACCTGTTTCAAAGTACTTTTCATGTTCTGGGCAACAGCCTAAGCAATTTGTATACATTAATTAATTTAACTTGACTAGCACGAGAACCCTAAGATGTACATGAACTTATTTGCCCAATTGTATAACGCAGCAAGGTGAGACAGTTTTAATGACCTATCCTGAATCAGGCAGCTAATTGATAATAGAACCAGAGTTGGGATACAGGCTGAGTCCAGGCTCTCAGCCTCTGCGGACCGTTGTTTTTTTGTCTTGTCAAATTTCTAGCCATGCTTCTGTGCCCATCAAAGTCCTCTCCATCCCTCGGCTCCCATGTGAGGGCTGCCTCCTCAGTGGTGCCTATTTGAGTCTTCACAAATGGTGGTGATTTTCCCCTGCTTTGAACAGCTTAGCAATTTGTTTCTCTGCATCTCTCCCACCACATATACCAGGCACAGTAATTTAGTATCTCTCTATTTTTATTCCTTAACTAAATAAATAAGGCCTTGCTCTTTCTCTGGAGAGGTGGCAGCCTCATGTCTTTCAGTGTCTAGGAGAGAATTATCCAACATCCAATTAATGTTTACTGAAATTAGTCACTGTTGTTGCAATCATAAAGGACTCGTTTCTGAACCCAGAAACAAAGTGAAATAAAAAACACTAATATGTTTGTTGTACTCAAAAGTTCAGAATTATTTATGGCAGGTTTAGTCTGTAGAAGAAAGTCAGCTCTTCGGCAGCGTTTAATTCTGAACCCCAGCGTATTTTGGTTTTTAATTCTGTACCAAAATTATTTAGCCATTAAATATAAGAAAATAACCAGGGAGATGTGTACACATATATTCTCTAAGTCTCATTAGACTTCACACTTTCAGATGCTGTTCAAATAAACCGTCTTGGAGTTGCTTCCAGCTCTCGGAACATGGGTTTGGCTGTTCTGCTCTTCTAGGTTCCACACTGCTTTGCCTGTGCTCTTCCTTCTGTTCCCGTGAACCACATCACTTATTTATTTTTTATGTAATCCACTTCAATATTTGTTTATACAGAAATGTATAAAAAGGCATATTTCTATTTCAGGTGTTTTCATTGATGTATTGAATCTATCGCCTGTCTGCTAGCAGGTCTCAAGTCTTCCTGTTCAATTTAAGGCCTCAGGAAAAAGTAAGAAAATGAAGTCCGGAGACCAGAGTCTTTCAAAATGGGATGCCTGATTGCTAGGGGATAAGCTTTCAATTAGTGGGATCTGACTTAAGATGAGCTGTTCTCCCTGTGATTTCCTTGTATTTCTCTCAGTACGAAAATTAATATTCGGCCGTGCGTTCTCATATGTAACCGGGATGTTGAAATGCCCATTTGTTGTACCATGTACAATATGGAAGTGGCCAATATTTGGGATGGTGCCAGAATCAGTGAGATCATTTTCTCAGCCCTATGCTCCACTGAGTGCCTTAGAAGCATAGTGAGCAGAGATGACAGTTGCTAATGGAGGATGCAGTAATGCTAATAAGATTGCCTCTAACAGGAGTTGAAGTTGAGATTTCTGCATATAAATAAGATGACAAGCAATCAGGCAGTATCTACTTGAAATCAATTGCTAGAGCCTCTGGATACCTAGTAGAATTACATTCTTTTGTCAATGGATTTTAATTTCTCATTCTTTCTTGTTCCTTCTGTGCAGTAGAATATGCATATGATAAACTCTGACCGTAGTAGGTTAGACAGCATTCATGACAGAAGGCAAGTTCTTTTCCAGGGGAAGGAGTTGTGAACTTTTAGCTTTTAAGGTGAATACTGTGTTGTGGTTTCAGAACAAAAAACAGACATTTTTGGAAGATATTACACCAATCTCTGGTATTAGGACTGATACTAAATCGGAAGGAAGAGATCTTAAAGGATCATGTCCTAGATTTGGGGATGGAGCTCAGAAATTGCATGCTTGCAACTTGTGTGAAGCCTTAGGCTTCATTCCTAGGCTAGTCAGTGCCTAGGAAGAGTTATTTGTTGAATGAAATGCTTGTTGGAGGAAATTATCTGCTAACTGTAGTAAGCATGGATTTCTATTGGATTACAGGACTAATTCCAAGGGGAAATTGGACTCTTTCCAGTCATGTGGGTTACTTGATTCCACTTAGGTCTCCAGGAGGTGATAGATGTTGTAATAAGTATATTTATTATTACAGACTTGTTTTATTATTATTTTACTAGATTTCCATACATGTATACAACGTATAAATTATAGCCATAGTAGCACTTCCTCCTTTCAAACTCTTCCTAGTATTTTCCACAGTCTCTCTTCCAACTTCATGTCTTCTTTTTTTCCCCCATCATTATTAATAACTTTCTGCATCCAATTAGAACGGCCATATGATACAAGTGTGAGGCTATCCAGTGGGACACGAGCAACCTACCAGTGGCCATGTTCCCTTAGGAGAGCAAATCTCCTTCCCCTTAGCAACCGTCAGCTGCTACTAGCTCCTCAACTAGGAGTGGAGCCCCTCCACCATCTATGATGAAGTTGTCACTGGCTTGATGTTGTACAGGGCTTGTGCGAGCAACTACAACTGTTGTGAGCCGCTGTGTGCAGCAGCCATGTCATGTACGAAGACCAGCACTTCAAAACTCTCTTTTATTTTTACATGAGTGTGTGGGGCGGGGTGCAGAGCACCGGGTGCTTGGGTGATCCCATGCCTGTAGATGATGGAAGAGGGTCAGATCCCTTTGCACTGGAGTTCTAGCTAGTTGTGAGCCTCTATGTGGAAGCATTGAAGCGATATATAAAATTGAATCATATGTCCATTTTTTCAAACTTCTTAAAGCAAAAGGTATTTTGGTCATCATTGAAGAACTGTAGATTTAGTCCATGTCAGGTCTTCAATCAGGACTCATGGGACAGAAAAATAAAATCAGTGACAGTTAATTACCTAGTGTGCTGTTTAGATTCATTCAATATGTCTGGGAAAATGAGGCTCATACCATTGTGAATCCTGGAATTTTCTGTAGAAGAAAATCCATTTATTATTTATTGTATTTGTCCATCCACTGTCTTACACTATCAGCTATCAAGTGCATACACACATATAGACATACTCATAGACACACTCACCTATGTTCTCTCTCTCTCTCTCTCTCTCTCTCTCTCTCTCTCTCTCAGTTTAACACTCACAAAGACTTTAAAGCATATGTATAATTTTATAGATTATAAGACTTAGCACAGTCCAATAACTTGTTTAAGATCTCAAAAACAATAAATAGAATATTTGGAGCTCAAATTCTAGTTTGCCTAATACAAAAGCTCCATTTCGTCAATAGCTACACAGAATAGTGATGAATTTTTTAAATGCCAGTATTTTGGGAGAAACACTTTTAAGTTTTCAGAATTTTACTTCTGTAATGAAAAAATTCCTCAGGGATAATGTTGAATGTATTTTAGTCAGTCGTACAAAATAGTATTGGTGTTGACAGAGACTCTCAACCCATCTGGTCCAACAGGATAGGCTACGGGCTCATCCCCACAGTGCTGGACAGTGTAAATTTAACTGGGAAGCAGAGGCGTTGTAGAGGGGGTGTTGAATCCAGGCGCACTTGCTGGAAAGCAGGGCTCATGTGGGTGTACAGCTTTGTGATGACCTGAGATCCCTGTAGGCTCCTGGGAGACAATTGCTTTCCCCTTTCTAACCCTCTCTCAGCCTTGGCTTACTTTCTTGTCATCACTTCAAGCTATGCTGCTTCTGTCATGGTAACAGTGGAAGTGCGTCTCAGGTCTGAAGTTCCAGGGAGTCATAGGTGGGGTGATGCTGATCAAAATGATGACTGACTTTCTCCTTAGAAAGAATCAAAGGGTTAGCCTCATTAGTAGACTGATAAGAAAGGATCATGTGTCTGTCCCAGAGCAGGAACTTGTGGCAAGAAATAGATTAACTGCGCTTTCAGCTTCTCATCTTCTCACCTAGAGCGATGAGTCTTCTACAGAGTTGTGAAGAATAGGAAGTAAATTAATTGTACAGTGATTTGTTCTCCAGAAGCCAAAAGCATTGCTACTCTGTGACCTTGAGCACATCACTTGACCTTACTGAGTGCCAATTACTTCATCTGTGATATGGGAGCAATACTGGTGCTCCTCTCAGTGGTGGTTCTTGGTTTATATGTACAGAACTTGAAACAATGCCCAAGTAAGTAAGGCAAAGTTAAAAAAAAAAAGATTCTAAAAGGAGGAACTCAGATTCAGGGTGGTATTTGGGAAAAAATGAACTACAGACAACATTTTGGCATAATTTTAAAAAGGACCTTCAACCATAGGAAAGAATTCCACACACATAACATGGTATGCTGGTGATGCTTTTCTGTCTACCTGTCAGGAGACATTACTCACAGAGCCCCGAGTGAAGATAGCGAAGGAAGTAGAACAGTGGACTACTGTAGCGAAGGTCTGAAGTGCCATACTCCTGTTTATCACATTTAGAAAACAGCAACCAATCTACCTTCTTTCTTTCCTTCCTTCCTTCCTTCCTTCCCTTTCTTTCTTTCTTTCTTTCTTTCTTTCTTTCTTTCTTTCTTTCTTTCTTTCTTTCTTTCTTTCTTTCTTTCTTTCTTTCTTTCTTTCTTTCTTTCTTTCTTTCTTTCTTTCTTTCTTTTTCTTTCTTTCTTTTTTCGGAGCTGGGGACCGAACCCAGGACCTTGTGACCTTGTGCTTGCTAGGCAAGCGCTCTACCACTGAGCCAAATCCCCAACCCCCCCTCCCTCTCTTTCTTTCTTTCTTTTTTTTTCTTTTTTTGGTTCTTTTTTCCGGAGCTGGGGACCGAACCCAGGGCCTTGCGCTTCCTAGGTAAGCGCTCTACCACTGAGCTAAATCCCCAGCCCCCACTTTCTTACTTGCGCATGTGGAAGTCAGAGGAAAGCTGGTCCGTTCTCACATGTCACCTCCTGGGATCCAGGTCTCAAACTCAGATTATCAAGCCTGTGCGACAGCACCCCTAGCTACGAAGGCACCCGCCCTGGTCATCCTTATTACACTTTAAACTGCTTCTGGCTAGGTAGTTTGCCGTTCAGCCTCCTAAGTTGTTCTTCTGCAGCACCTTCCAATGAAATATTTTCTACTCCCTCTCCTAAGATAGCTCTTCCGTCCCAAGTACACCTTGACATGTGCACAGAACATTTTAATGATTTGTTTTGTGTGAGTTTTTCTCCATCAGAATGTAGGTGACTTGGGGCAAGAGCTACTACGGAGCTCTAAGTATAAATAGCTCGTAACAAGTACCTTGCTCAATGATGATTCTTCAGCATCTGTTTCCTGAAGGGGAGGAAGCCAAGGTGTGTCTCAGGTCCCTCTCAGTGTGACTTCTATGCTGCCCGGAGCTTGGGACTACCTTTCTTTCTATGAGAAACATTGTGAGCTAGGTCTCTAATCATGAAGAACTTAATAAATACATTTTTTTAGTTGTTGAGGACCTGAATTATATCTACATTTAAAAAAAACCTCACTATTCCTTAATCAGTTTCTTAACTAAAAATGTCCACCTTAATGACATTAAATGAATGCTATTTGTATGTTATTTTATGCCATGGTTTACTTTATGCACAGGAATTTTCCCTGAGTCTGTGTTTTAAGTTTTGACAGGGCCAGATGACTTTCGGTGTGCCTAGGATCATCAGAATTTTTTCTCCCTCTTTTTCTTGTCTTTGCGAAACCAATAAAACCCTGTCTCATTTGCTGTGTTAATTTATACTTTTGGTGGCAAGTTGAGTAAAATCTTACTAATGTGAGTACTTTCTCCCCCTCCATGTTCATAGGCTAGCAAGATGGCTCAGTGGGCAGATAGATGCTCATCACCAAGCCTGATGACCTGAATTTTATTCCCAGGGGCCACGTGGAAGGAAGGAAAGAAATGATTTTTGTCTGCTGACTTCCACATACCCCCCCCCCCCCTCTCTCTCTCTCTCTCTCTCTCACACACACACACACACACACACACACACACACACACACACACACACACACAAATGCAAAACAACCTTAAGGAACATTAGCTTCTTAAGTATAAAATATAAAGACTTTAAAACATGCTAATTTATCTTTATATCTCTGGCTGATATTTAAGAGAAGCAAAAGTTGTTAATTTATACATTTAGAAATTTCAGTGTGAAGAGAAAAGCCCAACAATAATAACAAAGGTCTCTTTATGCTCCTTCCTTTAGTCAAAATGTTTGGCCTTAACTGCTTTGTGTGTGTGTGGTGTGTATGGTATGTATGCATGTATGTATGTATGTGTGATTCCTTGATATTCTGCAAATGATAATGTACAGAATGTATAATTTGAGTTTCAAAAATATGAATTATGTCATTTTGACATGACACTTTTTTCAGGCAGCATGCATTTAAAATGATTTAACTTTTGTGATTTTTATTAGAGCTGGTATATTTTTATTTTAATTAAACTGGTATATTTCCTATTTTTTTCAGAATAAAATGCAAAATTAGTGTTAAATATGTTTTTTATACATACAAACAAGTTGAATGCCTAGGTCCCAGTCTTGAGCAGAGCCAGATTGGACAGTGAGGTTTCTGCTGGTGTGCTTCTGGGCTAAGGAAGTTTCTGGGGCTGAGGGAACTAGAACCTTCTTACAGAGCTTGGTCTTAAATGGGCAGCAGAGGCCTGAGGCCATGAAATCTTGGGAAACAACTACTGTAAAAAGGTAGGTTAGCCAATATTATTCAGATATGAACAAAATTAGAGCAGGGGGAGAAACGAACAGTGCCAGGTCCCCTTGGGCTGGCCTCTAGAATCTGCACTGGAGTTGGGATGGACCCTTCCATGGCAGTGGCTCCTGATTCCACACTCTTTCTGCTCTCTTCAGAAGATGTTTAAGTGCTAGGCCCTTTCATCACTGAGTTTACAGGCTCTCCTTATGGATACAGAGGACATCCATTGAATACGGTAGAAATATATTCCAGTTGTGACACTATTTTCCTCTTAGTGCCAGAGAAGCCCTCTAGTCTAGCAGATAGTAGACACTGGCATTAAAAATAAGCAGCTATGCAATACATGCTGAAGAAAGGCGGTGGGGGCTAAAAACCAAGGTAGATTCCTCAGAGAAAGCAATCTGCTATAATAGGACAGAGTTCTATTTATTGTGTGGTTACTGCTTTGTCAATAACAGGGTTGTATGCTATACATGACTGTAAACACAGGTAAGTAGATATTAAAGAAACCTGGGAATTCACCCCAAATTCTTGAGTACTTTTCCTCATTAATTTGATATTATTTAATAATTTTTACATAAGTTTTTCATCTGGCGGACATAGTCAAATGTTAGAAAGCAAGTACTTTATTCATCAACATCAAAGAAAATATGCTAATTTATGGAAAACCAGAAGACATCACTTAGCAGAGAATTCAAAAATAATATATGAAATTGACAGGCATTATAATCAGACAGTTACTTGAATTAGTCTTTAGGAAAAAAAATCTCAAATCAGCTTAAAATCTTAGTCTTTTTCCTAGAATCTGCAAATTATGAATTTTTATCACTGGAAAAGGTTGTAGTTATGCACTTTAATCTATCAGCTCACAAATGATGAAAGTTAAGAACAAAAATTTCAACTGACAGGCTTGCAGTGCTGACACTGCCAAAAATATTTAAGGAAAAATTAATTTGGGAATCATTTCAAAATATTTTCCCTAATAAAAACTGCATCTTTAGAGGTCAAATATTAGTTCCAGTTTGTGTGTTTATTTATTCATTTATTGAAGTATGTGTACATGTGCCTGTGTGGTATAGGTGAGTGTGTGAGTGTGTGTGTATGTGTGTGTGTGTGTGTGTGTGTGTGTGTGTGTGTGTGTGTGCAAGGCTTCAGTCTGAAGGGGCAGCCCATCTTACTTTTTGAGAAGGATCTGTCACATGACCTGGGCTTACTAATGAGATGGTGGTCACGTGATGCTTCTGTCCCAGAGATCTGTGTGTCTCTGCCTTTCCAGCATTGGGACTTTCTCATGAGGAGTCTCTGAATGAATTTGTTTCCTCCTGTCTGGCCACCAAGTACTTCATTTACTTAGCTGTATCCCCTGTCCCCAAATCAAAGCCCTCAATAAAAATCAAACAGAATTATTTTATTTTGTTTTCTAGGCTTAATATCTGAAGTTATTTCTGGTCTGGCTCCAGGGCTCTCCCAAGCTTCCAGCCTGAGTTCGAACTCCAGGAGCCACATGGTAGAAGACAGCTGCCCTCTGATCTCCAAATGTATCACAGGCCCACAAAACCATAAACACACAAACCAACAAACCAACAAAAGTTTTTGTTTTGGTAATTGTTCTTGAATCACAATGAATAATCATTGATTATGTATATGAAAGAGGAAAAGGAGTTGGTGTCTTCTGCAGGATTATCATCACATGAGAAAAACTTTAGATAGTGTGTAAAAAGTTAATGTTATTTTCACCTTTGCTTCAAGTACTGGGTTTTCTAAGGGACTCTCAGTTGTGCCCTTGGACCTTCCATGGAGAGGCAGAAGGGGTAAGGGCTGTTGTGGGCAGTTCGTGGATGTGCTTCAGAGTAGGTGAAGGGCGTAGTGGGCCTCCGATAAGCTTAAGAGACTTGCTCCTTAGCAGGTCTCTAAATAGCCTGGACCGCCATGTTAAACTGCCATGGTTACATCTCTGTGAGTATGACAGGATATGGGGTGCTAACACTCCTTCCTAGTCTCTATAAAAACTCAGCACTACATTTTATAAAATAAAAGAAAGAATTTGGGGGCAAGTACAAAGATTTATCCGTATATTGCAGCATCTCCCATGAGTCAATAAGACCATACTTTTTTTTTTTTCCTGGTTAGAGCCTTCTATAATCACAGATTTCTAATTCTGCATTTGCATGACCATAAACAGAATGCCCCATGGAGTGACCTCTGTGTGCTTCATAAAGCAGGCTATGATCTCTGTTGTGCTTTCTTTTCTATCTGTGTAGCCCCCACAATGCTTGCCTCAAGCACATGAATGAGGCATAAATATGCAGTTATCATGAGCCCAGTTAGGACTCTCTGAAGTGGCTTCTCAGCTCTAGATGCTTAGGCTGATTCTGTTCTTAGTTTTTATGATATATCGAAGAGAATTTAGTGGCTTTCCTTATGAATACAAATGTCACACTGTGTCTAGCCTCTTGTCTTCAACGTTGAAATCTTCACTTCAGGTCTTTTTCTCTCCAGCTTCTGGTCCTCTTCTAATGTGGGTGGTTTCCAGGGCCCACAAGTAGCATCTCTGGGAAGGAGGTTCTACCCATGCAGGTAAATATACAGGGAAAGTAAATGCCATTTAGTTAATGTGGCTGGAAATGAAAAAAATTCATAGTGAAGTCTAATCACAGAGGTGGTGCTATTAGAAGGTGGCATTTTGGTTGACGGTCACAGGCACTCTGTCTTCATGTGACCAGTGTTCTGCCTTCTGTTTCCACCATTTGAGAACACAGAGAAAGTGCCATCAGTGAGGAATGGTCTTCACCAGACACATATCTGCTGCTTCCTTGACTATGGACTTTCTATTCTCTACTGCTGTTAGCAAGGTTTCTGTTGTTTACAAATTTTGTTTTTCTGTTTGGGTTGTTGTTAGATAAGGTATCTTGTTACAGCATCTCACAGATATCAAGGTACTTGTAAACATCAGGTTTTATTATCAGGACCTCAAAATATTATTTATAGTATATCCAAGGTATTTAATAAGCAAGAAGACATTAGAAACAAGCAGTTAGTATTATGGTTAATGATAACTGACTAGATGTCCCCGAACATCCAAATCAGAAATCAGGCAAGGAACTCTGCTCCAATCATTTCAATGTTGTCCTAAAAGTATTAGCTGGAACAGTTAGACAAAAATAAAACAAAAGGTATTGGAAATAAATAAAATTCCAAAGAATTCAGTAATAAATTTAGCAAAGTTTCATGAAGATCAAAATAGAAAAATTATTTGTATATCTATAAACTTAAAATGAACAGTCAAAAACAAATACTAAGAAAATGACATTCTAAAACAATAAATACTTAGGAATAAATTGAAGAAAACAAATACAGAACTATATCAGGAAAATAATTATACATAGTAAAAAGAAATCTAAAGACATAAGTACATGAAAAGACCCTTACATTTAATACTATAAGAGATTCAACCCAATCCACACTCATACCCCAGACGACCTCCTGCTAAACATTTGAAAGTCAAGTTTAGACCTCATAGAAAATTCAAGGGAGACAGAACACCCAATGCTTTCTTGAAAGGATATTCAAGTCGAGGAACTCATGCCTCTCAATTTTACAATTTTTTTCAGAGCTAGAATAATCAAGACAGTGTGACTCTAGCACAGAAACAGGCATATAAATAAAAACATTAGAACTGGGGCTCTAGAAACAAACACCCACATTTATGATTAATTTGTTTTTCTCAAGGGTGTCAAAACAATTCAACAGGGGAAATGTAGTCTTTTCAGTAAGTTTGTTCAAAGGGGCATCCATATGTGAAGAAAGTTGGCTCCTTACCCTACACCTTTAAAAAATTAACTCAAATAAATTGAAGAACACAAAAAAGTTAGGAGCTAGACTATATTGCCAGGGGTTTTGTGAATTATTCCTTGACTATGACACTAAAAATACATACAGTTAAAGGAAAAAATGAATACTAGACTTCATCAAAATAAAACCCTCTTTTCTTCAAAGAATTCCATAATAGCCAGAAATTGGAAATAATACTTTTCCATCGACAGATGGATAGATAAGAAAAATGTGGTACATATGTACAATGGAATACTATTCATCTATCAAAAATGAAATCATGAAATTCACAAGTAAACGGAGATAGAAAGAAGTCATCGTGAGTGAGGTAACCCAGACCCCAAAAGACAAGCATGGTATTCTTTCTCCTCCATGCGGATATTAGCTTTTAAGCCTTCGATAGGCACACAACAATCCACACGATCACAGAGGTTAGGTATGGAGTAAGGGACTAAAGGGAGGGCAAAGAAAGGGAAATAGAATGTGTAGCTATGAAGAGATGCGGTGGGAACTGGGATGGGAAGAGTAGGTGGAAAGTGGGAGGCAAAGAAAAAGAAAGTGGGAGGCAAAGAAGGACTAGGGGAGGGAATAAAGGGAGACAACTAAAGCTAAGGTCCATTTGAAGAAAATGGACATGGAAATCTATTACAGTAGAAGCTTCTGATTATATATACGTAGCCAAAAGATCAGGGTCCTGGAAGGTCTTCTGCATGCTAGCAGAGGAGAAAGGTAAACATCATCCCAGCTACAAACCCTGTGGTCTGCAATGGTGAGCTGCATACACGATATGTGGTTCAATAGTGGCACAGATATTGCAGGAGTAGCCAACCACTATCTCTGGTTGGATTTAAGGCCCATTCTCTAAAATGGAATCCATGCCTGACATTGCTTAGGTGGCCAAGAACCTTAGATTAAATAGGCCACTGCCCTAGGGAAAACCACATACTATTGTCCTGGTAAAGGAACAACGCGACCGAATGACTCTAATAACATTCTGCTGTGCTTGTAGATCAGTGCCTTGCTCACTCCTCGCTGGAGATGCTGCCTCCTGCAGTAGAAGGGAACTAATACAGAGGTTCACAACTGGACGATATGCCGAGAGCGAGAGACCTGGGAACACTCAGGCCTACAAGGATCTTTTCACCAAACTCTTTGCCTTAGGATTCAGGAAACTATGTGGAAGAGGATGCAGGAGGACTGTGAGAGCCAGAGGGAATAGGTGATACCAAGGAAACAGTGTCTTCCAGATACAACGGGGCTGAGATGCATATGAATTCAGAGACTGTGACAGCACGCATAGGGCTAGCACAGTCCCCATCTAGAAGGCTGCAACCATCTTGTAACTCAATAACAAAATAATCATAGCCCAATTTGAAAAAACTGGTAGACTCTGAAGAGACGGTTCCCCAAAAGAACACTTATAAATGGCCAACGAGCACATGAAAATAATCTCAAAATAATTAGTTACCAGGTAAACACACACTTTATATTCCCACCATATATTAAATAGTCATGATGAAAGAGAAAGAGAATAAAACTGCCAAAGAAGACGTGGGGGAATCGTGACCCTCTTACATTGCTAGTGAGATATAAAGTGTGCATACGCTTTGGAAAACAGACTGCTAAGCATAGCTACTGTATGATCAAGTCTGCTCTAGACATGCACCCAGGAGAAGGAAAACACACATCACATAACATCTACACCAATGTTTCTAGTAGCATAAGCATTTGAGCTAAATATCAAAACCAGCACAAATGCCCATCAAATGATGGGTAGGTAAATTAAATATGATGTATATACAGTGACTATTACGAATCAATTAAAAAGTAACTTAAGGATAGATGTATGTTACAAACATGGATGTATCTTGAAAACCTGTTAAATAGGAGAAGGCCGTCACTAGGAGTACATATTGTATAACTGCAAAACATTCATCAGATATGTGGGGAGAGGAAACAGACTGGAGGTTTGCCTAGAGGTACCAAAAGGGATGAAGGGGAAGACTGAAAAAGAATGACTGTTAACAGGTATTTAGTTTCTTGGTATAACCTGAGGTTGATAGATATATGCTCTTGTGAATATACTGGGAATTGTTGAATTGCATTGTTAACTTAACAAGCTATGTGATAGGGAAGTTTATTCCTCAATAAAACTTTTATCAGGATAATGGAAAGCTGAGAAAGGACACTGGACCATTCTAGAAGGATAAGCACACAGCCTTGGTGAGAGGAAGGGGCAGGTCTGAAGTCCACCTCAGGCAGTTGAGGAACTAGGTGACAGGGGGAGGGAGGCCATTTAGGGAGGCTGTTGGTGTTATCCCCACCTAACCTCTTTCTTCAAACCCTCTCCTTTTGTTTGCATTCTGGGTGTAAGTCTAACAGAAAGCAAATGACCGTTATTCAAACGAGTGGTAAAAGGTTATAGGGGTGTAGCTATGGAGGTCTCAGTACCTGAGTGGATTGCAATATGGTCTTCCAAGAGCCAGGAAACCACCCCGGAAACCATTAGGATTCTAGAAAAGTCAACCTTTGACATGTGTGACAGAACAAGCCAGGATAGTATCATCTGAGGTTCCAAAGCAATTTCTCTACTTGCATGTCTGTGTCTTAGAAGTGAAGGCAGTCACAGACTCACATAGGTGTCAGTCTAGCAGGAGGGGATGAGGAAGTCAGTTGATGCTATCAGCTGCTGGGAGTGACAGAGGAGGGTCTCTGAGGCGAGCTCAGTTGTGCATGCTGGTTCTAAATCCCACCTTTGGTTTGGTGTGGGCGTGGGGATAAACTGCTAGGAAAACATTTTGTCAACAGTTTCCCCGAGCATCTCTACCTACCTGTGTGATTCTTCCCTCTGTCCTCTCAGATCCCAGCTTCTGCCTGTGTGGGTGGACATACTTTAAGAGGGCTGAGAGAATTGGAACCACCTTCTTCATTCCTCATAAGCAAAGCATTTCTGTAGGGGTTCAATCTGTTTTTAAAGTCTTGAAGAAGAGAAGGTTCTACAAAACCCCTCAGGAAACCTTTTCTCAGATACAATTCTTTGTGTCTGACCTAAGGCCTCCACGCTGCGTGTCAGTCACCTCCCTGAACCTGGCTCTCTGTGTCTGGGAAACAAAGCACTGGCTTACTCCAGAAGGAAGTTATTTGGATAAACTAATGAACGGTTACCAAGGCTCTGAAAGTGTAAATTACGGCATAAATACTTAATGTCTATATAAATACCTTCACTTCTGCCTAAGGGGGGCCAGGCTCTGTGAATGATTTCAACCTTATGGAGTACCTGAATTACAAAGACAAAGCCTGCTCTAAGTGAGGATGAAGTGATTCTTGCCTCCATTACGTGTACTATTGTTGTAAAGGTTTTTCTAAAATAGAAACATGGGTAAATTTTAGAGCAATAAGAATTTCATGATTCCTTCAGATTGTAAGCTCTTTCAATCTGATCTGTGTTTAATACGTGCTTTTAGAAAGTATGTAATTCTCAAGCATTATTGGTGTGGAGAAATTACATGCAAGTGCTTTCTTGTGGGGAATGAAGGGATGGGCTAATATCAACACTACATTTTCTGTGATTTCTGTTTACCTCCCTCTTCTATTTTTAGTGTATTGTTTCCTTCCTTCCTTCCTTCCTTCCTTCCTTCCTTCCTTCCTTCCTTCCTTCCTCCCTCCCTCCCTCCCTCCCTCTCGCTCTCTCTCTCTCTTTCTTTCTTTCTTTCTTTCTTTCTTTCTTTCTGTGTCTATGCTTGTGCATGTATGTCTAGAGGGCAGAGATTGACATAGGGTGTTTTCTTTAGTCATTCCTCTTATTTTTTGAGACAGAGTCTCTCCCTGGACTTGAAGCGGACTGGTTGGCCAAGATGCATTGGTAAGTAAGCTCCAGAGATCTGCTTATTTCTACACGGCCTCACTCCCAGCATAAGGGTTACAAGCCCAAGTCATTGCGCCTGACTTTTACATTGTTCTGGGGTCTGAATACAGGTCCTCACAGCAGCGCAGTGAGCACACCATCCACTGAACATCTCTGTAGCTCATGTTCTCATTTCAAAATGAAGTAGATATTTGGAATGTGCCTCACCAAGCTTTATTTTAATACTGACAAGTTGGGGAAGGTTTTGGAGATTGTGTGGGTAAGAGTTTTTTTTTTCTTTTTAATGTTATTTTTGTCCAGACTTTTTGCAGATGAGGGCCAAACCTACAAAAGAACATGTCACATAGACTGCTAGAAGTAGCCCAACCCTCCATGTCTGCCTCTTGATATCCTTTCCCTGGAGTGATAGTCACTCAAGAAACAGAGATAAGGGAAAAATTCCAGAGTCAGAGAAAGGAAAGTGAATAGAGATAAGAAGGGGGCGGGGCTACCAGGAGGGCGGATCTCCCCATCTTCCCTCCCCTATCCCCCAGGCATCTTGGGGCTTCTCATCAAGCTTTTATCATTGGCAGAGAAACTGGAGAGGGGGCGTGGTGGTTGGCTTTCTCAGAAGTTGATCCCTGTAGTTCTTCACACATACCTTCAACTTCTGTGGGAGAAGTGTTCACACAGCGTACAGAATTGCTCTACTCTCCTGTCCTTTATCTCTACTGCTGTTGTGCCTCAAGTTCTCTCATCCAAGATGGTGGGGAGGCTAAATTGAGTGGGCTGATGCAGCTTGCAATCAGATGAACCCTGCACTGTTTTCAGGAACTGTGGTGGAGAGCTGTCTTGTAATTATTCTGAACATGACATTTTCAGATTTGATTAACCTCATGTGGTCAGTGGATAAGCTTTATGATGAAGGTTATTGGCTTTAAAAAAAATCAACAACGGACCCTGCTCTATGTCGTATTTTTAGGAGATTTGAAAAATAACACGGGTAGCAAAAATGCTGACCATAGCATAGCCAGAGACTTGACTTAGGCTCCTAAATACAGTGTATAAAACGCTTTGCTATATTTACTGTATAGAGATATTAATTCAGGTTTATATGGATGTATTTTGTACATAGGTATCCGTGTGTGTGTGTGTGTGTGTGTGTGTGTGTGTGTGTGTGTGTGCATATTTTCAACTTAAAATGTCATCTAATTGTTTAACTAAAGATACTCAGTTTCCACTTGGTCACCGATCCTATTCTTAGACTCTGTAAACACAATACATCCAGAATTATAGATTATTTAATATGGTGCTGGATTTCAGTTCAAACCTAAAGCTTAAAGATTTAATTTTCTGTTGGCCCTAATGAAATAACCAAAGCATCAGCTCCCTGTGGGGGGATATGAAAAGCAGTGTCTGGAGACCCACTAAAACATTTGCAGACCTCCTTGCTTTTCTGTTTTTAATGTGATAAAAATTTGTACAAATAACAAAGGAAGAATGTCATGGTAACGAAAACATTTCCTATACATGTATTTTAGAGGGATGCGAAATCAAAGGTCTTCAAAGAATTACTAGGGCTCTTTCTAGGAGGTTATTGACAAATATGTAGTTTGTCTCTGGAGTTTGTGCCTCTTTCACAGATTGGTGTATTTGTGATCCCACCGGCAGAATAAGTGTCTGTAATTCATTTCTCCTTGTTAACTAGTGTGCCTTTGTGTGCAGGATGATTGGCAGCAAACTCGGCTGAGTCCCAACGGATGAGCTTGTTAGCAAAACCCTAGCATCCCATCTCTAATAAAGCTTATCAGCGGTACATTTTGTCCTATCTATTAGCCTCTCTGTTTCTTTTTTTGTGAAAAGCTGAGTGTCCCTTTGAAGCAATGACAAATAAGCCCCTGAACTGAAGTGCTAGGCTGCCTTACGGACAGCTGGATAGTAAATGTCACACCGTGGAGAGAATGCCTATTATCAGAGTGAGCCATTTGTTCCCAGCCTTTCAGTATCTTAATGTAATACAAAATTGCTAAATCAAGCCCCATGTCTGTGACAGAACATAATTAATGAGAAAGCAGGAGCCAATTCAACACTCTTTATTGGGACCTAATTGGCTCAGGCAACAGAGTTGTCACTCAACAAGAGACTTCCTTTAAAGCAATTTTGTTCTTGGTTGTATTACAGAGCCTATTAAATTGTCCCCTCCTTGATCACACAAAGAAGTATCTGCATGCAATAATTAGCTTTTCCAGGGGGAATTTTTTTTAACTCATGCAATACCAGATCATTTTTAAACTGTCTGCAAAAGCCCTGCAGCCAGGGGATGCGCTGCCACGCTGAGCAGCACTGCAGGCTGCTTTCCATTCTGCATAGCACCAGGGATCTGTGCTGCAGAAAGCTGAAAGGCAGCCCAAGCAAGAGAAAAACGTGCTCAGCGGTGGGGGATGGGAGCGTGAGGAGCCGGTGGGCCCAGGAAATCACTTTGATGGGTAATCGTAGCTCACTTCACAATCTACTCTTATAAGGGACAAAGTGGAATGCTTATTTGTATATATTTAAATTTGGGTTTTTTTTCCCCTAGAGCCAATTCACTCTGTAATCAGAATTAGCCGAGGGATGGCAGGAGGTGGAGGTTCAGGACACAGGGAAGTCTGAAGGGTCTCTGATATATTAATGCACTCGGCTGCATCTTGGAGATTCTTCGGGGCATACTGTTTAAAAGTCAGCACAAACACTGAATGCTGTGTGGTTATTTACTGCAATCTAAAAATGTACTCTGGAGATTTACGGGCTCCCCTCCCCCTCATTTAATAAATCTCAAGAAAAATGTATTCTGGGGGGTATGCACACCATTGTTTTAAAACTGTTTTCTTGCTGTCACAACAGACTTCAACTAAATCTGCGCCTTGTCTTGGTGGGCTTTGGGCAGTATGACCTGCAGTGAATGATGGCCACAGAGAACAGTACTTAGGGTTTACACAGACATTTGCTGAGATCTGGGCAAAAAGGACCCAAATCAGAGGTAAAGCAGATGGAAAGTTGTAGGAAACACACATTAAAACATACAAATTAGGCAATCGCAAGTATGAATTTGGGGGAAAAAACCCTGCAACAGTTGATATTAGAAATGATTAAAGGCTGGTTTAAGTGACGACACTGTGAGCAGTCTGAATCAAAGGCATATATATGAAATGGCTGTCAGGTTCTCCCTTCTGTGCCTTCAGAAACTGCAAAGACTACAGTGTGCAAGGCAGCAGCTTTTGGCTGGATTTAGAGAGCTGTTACTTGTCCCAGTGAGGAGATGCCAGCTATTAGGACAGGGAGAAGGCAAACCTCTCAAACGGGAGGAGAGAGAGGCTTCCACAGAGCTGCAGGGTGCAGGGAAATCTCGGGATCTGCCCCAATCCCTGCTGCGGCAGACTGGCCTGGTGCGGTCCTCCTCGGACTTGCTGCTGTTTGCAGGCATCTTCGCTGTCGCAGTTGCCATAATTGACTTCAGTCACACAGAAAAAACTTTCTTAGCTTTCCAGCCTCTCTCCAACCCACCCTTACAGTCGGAGCAAAAGCAGACTCATGTATGCACGGTGTTTGAAAAAATATCCGTTATTATTCCATACTGCAAGAGAAAAATAAAACTAACAGCACAATATATTACTCAATAATGTCCTTTCCCAGGTGACTCCTGAGTCTCAGGGAAGCACATTCTCAACGAAGATTTATTAGTCTGGTCGGGAATGCACCATGATAACAAGAGCTGCCAGAATCTAATTTGCTTTAATTAATCATTTGCTTCATAACACGGCGATTCTTCCCCCTCCCCCTCCTTCCTTTTAACTGTCTAGATTATTTTAAAACATTAGATATTGCTCTGTGGATGGCTGATGAAACTGAAATTGAATGCTGTAAAAGTTAGATTAAAAATTCATTTAACAGTATAAACATTTCAGAGTGCAGGATGTTGCCGATTAGGTCAAGTGCGTATGGAGCAATAAAACAGTCGTCGAGCTGAGGGAAAATACATTGTCAGAGGGCACTCAAACAGCTGAATTTAGTCTAATTTAAATGTTATAGGAGACTTAAAAAAACCCGCTAGCTAGGAATCCCGTTATAATTACTCTGTATTTGAGTAACACCGACGGCTAGGAAGTCGGAACCATAATCAGTCACATTTATTAGTGTCATGGTACAAACAAGCAATAGTTTGGATTGGAATGAGTCATGGCCTTGGTGGAGAATAGAGGCTGAGTTAAAGGCCATAGTGCCTACCCCTCTTAGGAGAATGGAGTGTCTCGGATTTCCAGGAGAGCCAAGACATGAGATATTTATCACGCTCTTCTGGGCAGTACCGGACAGGAGTGTTTTCTCTTCCACCCTCAGGGCTGGCCTGGGCAGATGCCAGCGACACTGGGTGGGAGAGAGCGCTGCAGTTAGTGGAGGCGCTGGCCTTCTCGCCACAAGGAGGCGCTCGCGGACATCTCGCTGGCTGAGCCACTCAGGCTGAAAGCTGGATGGAGGAACTAGGAAAGCTTTTCCAAGGACCTGAAGGGGAACACTGTAGTAGCTTGTTGCTGAAGTCGGCCGATGGAACGCTTTTGTGCGCTTAGCTCTTGGGAGCTGGGATGGGAAAAACATTTGTCTGATTTAGGAACCAAACAAAACGTGTGTGCTTAGAGACCTTGGAGTTTATTTCATAATACTATAAGGGAAATGCCCTGACTTACAGTGGTATGAGCCTAGAGCACAGAGGGACTATGTGTTTGCCATTATAATTAAGCACCCTGTGCTATGCTGTCCGTACATATGGTACCCCATCTCTGGTATCAATTCCGGTAGGACATGGAGTGTCCACGTGCTTTTCTCCCTACTGTAGTGACATTGGTTACCACTCTCAGCCTCAGAAGGCTTGGCTATCCTATAAAATACGTGTGAGATTGATGCCTCAGATGATCTAGTAGGGCTATTTGTTGCAAAATATTTTGCAGTTTGGTTACTGGCCAACTTTTAATAAGCATATACGAAATTAAATAAGTATTTTACAAAGAAGCAGACATGTGTGTGGGTGCTGAACATTTTTTTTCTTAAGTGGGTTTTCTGTCTGCTTTAAGAATCAGTTGTAGAACCGCACAAGAAAATTATCGTTATAGTATACAGTCTCAAGTCTCCCCATCCCCACCCCCACTTTTTTTGTCAGGTCAAATATAAATAACCTTCTCTGGGATAGTGAATTCGATACCCAATTCATTACAATTTCATGAACTTAAGGTGTTGTTGGTGAATCACAGTTCATTGACGAGATTCAAAGGTAACTCCCCAAACAATTTCCAAATGGCAGTAGTCAAGGACTGTGCCCTTCCTCACTGTTATTCTGAATTGAACTTTAATATTTCCTGTTTTACTCCAAGATGTCATTAGAAATACATTCCAGTGGAGTTGTCAGAGCAAAATATAACTCTAGTGGGATTGTAAAATGAGAGGGTGGGGGAATCTCAGTTTCTACCCACAAGGAAGTTTCAGGAAGAGAGAACTATCTAGCTTTGAATTTTGAAAGGGAGCTTTGACAGCTCCCACCTCATCCAGAATGGAAAGCCTTGTAAACTCATGGGTAACACCCAGTATTCTGCATTTTTCTTTCAGTTTCCCAATAAGTCAGCAATACGCATCTTCACAAGAGCGTCGCAGCGAGTCCTGTGCTAAGAAGCAAGGCAGAATCAAAGGGAACTGGATGTTCTTGAAGTTTTGCCATTCAAATCAAAGTGAGCAGAAAGAAACGTGCTGCCATTCCTGTGGCTTGGAATTTCTTAACATTCACGGTGGGGGTGGGGTGAGTAACACCTGAGTCCCACAGGGAGGACTGTAATCAAGGAAGCTCTGAGCAGTGTTCGAGGGTCTTTACATCCCCTCCATCTCTCTGCAATGTGCACTTGCAGAATTGGCTAAATGAGCCACCATACTCTGGTCAATCTGAATAGGCTTGTAAGAGGCTCAGTTTGATTTAATGGCCACCCATGGACTTCCACACGAGGAAAGGAATGTCATGCTTGGGCTGAATAAAGCTGTAGAAATTCAACCACTCCATTTGGCATTGTAGCTGTATTTTAATGTCCTCTTCAGAATTCTCAGTTATAGGAACATCTCGGCAATCAGACTAGCATAAAAAGGCCTGTTTATAATAAATTGGTCAGCCTCTTATGTGCCTATCTTTCCTGATGGGATAGTGAACGACGGGATTGTTCCATATAAACTAGGCAGCACGATTTTCAGTGTGACTAGTCGTGTCTCTTCATTTGTATAAGTGATTGATTTAGGATTTTATCTCTGTTTTCAGTCTTTGTTTTCATGTTATCTCATAATTGTCCCGGGGATGGGGGAGGCAAACAGATTCTGCCCATGAAGTGCAGGTCTTTGGGAGACGTTTCAATATGATATAGTTTGTGAAGAGGTCAGGAAATGAAAACAAGACAGTCTTGTCTTTTGTCATCCTTTCTTTCAGGAGGCCGATGTGATCATTGTGAGCTGTTAGGTCCTGGACAGGAAATGGTGGCAGAGGTGGAAGTGTGCCATTGGTTTCTATGAATATTCGAAGGTGGAATACTAACACTGCCTTGTTAGTACATAATGGTCACCCAGTGCACACTGCCTTGTTAGTACATAATGGTCACCCAGTGCAAAGGGCCCTAGACCTTTGGAATCATTCAAAGTTTTCATTAGAGAACCAGCGGTCTGTTCAACTTGCCCTGGTGTAGCTCAGTGTTGAAATTGCATATTATAGGTTGTGCTGCTGTAAATAAAGGGCATTTTGTTATGCCCACACTCAGCTGCCTTTCCTACTGTGATTTCTTTCCCAGATCCTGCTGTGACCTATTGTCACAAACAAGGCTTTATTGGTGAGCTTCCTTTCAAGGGAGCTTGGTGTCTGTCCAGAAGACAAAAACACCAGTTAGATAGAAAGAGGACAAAGTCTTTTAGGGACAGAATGACTTGGGATCTTAGCTACAGACTTCAGATAATTCGTAAATGTCAATGGGGAAGAAGCAGGCAACTGGGACACCCAGTCTTGAAGGTGACATACATACCAGGATGCTTGAGCAGAAAAGGACAAAATGTGACCTCTGGATTGATTTTGTAGAGACCCTTCTTCTCCATGCTCAGGGGTGGGTTTTTTTCAATGAAAATCAACTCTTTGGCAATGTTTACACCTTTGTTTGTTTTGGAGGATTCTACAAGCGTGGCTAAGGTCAGAAATATCAGTGAGATTATTTAAAAAGAATAATAGTCATTTAGTTTCCCTTTCATTTCTCAGTGCTTCTTCTTCCCACAAATCTCTTCCTGAGATCCAGATATGACCACGTTGTCGTGCAGATGAGGGCACTGCTCTCTAAGATGCTCTTCTCCATCATCAGTTATTGGCCGGAAACCTCGTGTTCCGGTACTGAGACTATCAACAAGTGTTCATTAAGACAACCACAACATCCCACTTCAGGCTAATCCGCCATGGCCATCATTTATAAACATCGTTTTTAATGCTACTTACATTTTGAAAAGTAGGAAATAAGGCCTCAGTAGCTTAATATGCAGATACATCAATCCTAGGCCCTATTCTGTAAAGAATGGTGCAACCAATGTCTAGTGTTTTCCAAAACAACAAAAGATCTTACTCCCAAGATATTCAGTCCTGCTACAAATTCTAATGATAGACAAACCTTCTTTTCTCAGTCTACTATCAGTGGAAAGCACTTCACTAAGCTTCTAGCACTTTTTTCCCAGAGCTGAAATGTATTTGTCAGAACTCTGTTCTGTCTAGGAGAACTTGGCATGCTCGGTTCTATCCAGCTATGTTTAACAAAGAATATAGACTTTAGGATCTGCCTTTTCTTCTTTGGAGCTGTAAGAGTTCTTTAATTGAAGCCTAAGACTTTTCTATTAACCTGTGAAATAAACAAGGACTGAGAAATTAAACATGGATTAGAGGTATGGCTCAATTACCCAGCATGTGCTTAACACATAGACAACCTAAGTTTTGATACCAGGATAGATGGAAGCAAGCAGGGAAGGAAGGAAAGAAGGGAGGAAGGAAGGAAGAAGATTTTGACCAACATAGCAAGCTTCTGTACCTTAGAGAACACATACATAACCACACATGCTCATACTTACACATGTCAAAGAAAGCAAAACCAATGGCCATTGACTTCAGTTTTATTCATTCCGAGACCCAGTTCTAATTGTAATGTTCACAGGACTGTAGAGCTGACGTGATACCTGAGAGAGGCCCGAGACTGTGTTTGTAGCACATTACTTGGACTGAATGATAATTGAGACCCATTGTGGCTGAACACTTTATGAGTTTGTTTAATTTGTCACAGTAAATAAAGCTTTTATGATGCAAGTTAATTAGCTCTCTTGTGTTACTGCACATCAAATGTAATTAACAACAAACTGCCAGTGTGGGGTTGCCCTTATGGAACATGGTAACAGGGGAAAAAAACGTAACTGGGTTGGATTAACTGAACGATCCACTGTTGACTCCATCACCCTTTGCCTGCTTCAGATAGAGCAGAATCTGGGTGGGGGTGGGAGGAATTGCCAGGCCTCAAACAAAAAAAATCAGCTGTTTAATAAGGTTTCAAAAAAAAATCTAATGTATTATGACAGACTCACATTTGCCACCACATTAAGTAAATTTTCTACCACTGTTCAGAGATCTCTTCGTCCTCCTTGGCCGGCATTGCCTGTGTGCCGAGCTCAGCTTGCGTCTTTCATTTCCAGTCATTTACCTTTATTTTGCTTTGACACGTCTTCTCCAGTATGATACGTGCCACTATAGCAGAGGCAGAAGGAGTGCTATTAAATAATGACTAAGAGGGAATGCGTCTGAATGGGCAGAAGATCACTGAAGGAGGTGTATTAGAAGGCCAGGCTCCCAGTTCCAACATGGCAGCCTGGTTGAGTTTATAGTTTGAGAAAAGAAAATGCTCTGTATTATTTTCTCCTATTTTTTTCCCTAAGAAGAATTAAGAAGGGGATAACTATGATGATATAGACTAATTTTTGATCATGGGATCAGAAGAAAGGAAAGCAGAACAGATCCTTGAAAGGCCACTTTGAGAGACTCCAAGTGTCTGCTACTTAGGTTGTAAATACTGGGAGAAAACAACAACATAGATGAAGAAGAATAAGCATATACAGGAGCACAACTTCACTAGAAGAATAAGTCCGTATCGCCCTCTGCCATCCTTACCTTCTTCACAGGGAAGGGGGGCTCAAGGCCACTGTTTCTAAGTAGTTGTACTTCTGTAGGGAATGCCATGAAGAGAGATTGAGGAATGAATGGAAGATGTGGTTTTTAAATCCCGACTCTAATCACTTACAGTGGCTTACTGTCTCCTGGACTGTTTCCTCATAGAACCCGGCTCACATTGATAATTTTATGAAGTCTTCTATCTCTAAAACTCCCCAGTCCCTTAATATTTTTCACATTGCCAGAAAGTTCTGGTCTCATCTTTTCCTACCACTCTTGGCCCTGTTCTCAGCTTTGGCAATAGAGGACGGGTAAGGTTAGCTACTCAGACTTTATGGGAGGTGTATTTGAGTGACAGCCAGCTTCACTCAGTCATTCAGTAGATATTTACTGTGTGCTTTATAAACCGGGTTTTGAGAACCTGGAGGTGAAATTATCTGAGTAATCCTTCAGATATGTAACTGGAAATCATGAATATGAGTTTAGAAACAGCTAGATCAATAAATTTGATCTCTTCGGTAGCGTTGCTTTAAAATGTTCGTATGTCTTATATATAGTTGGGCTATTCTTGGGTTTTTCTTCCCAGGCACTACACAGTCAATATAGGGAAAAGAAAAGCAGACCTGAGCTGAGGCAGAGGGCCAGACCGTGTCTTGTCTCTTGGGTTAGAACGTTTCATCTTGACACAGCTTCTTCTCTAGTTCACAGGAACACAGGTGTTACTTTCTTTGGTCAGTTAGATGGTTCACTGAGAAGGATTACGTCACTTATTCGATTTACCTTTACTCCCTCAAAAATATCATTTTTATTAATTACAAGAGCCGATTGCAGGTCATTCTCAGGAGTTAAACGTCACAGAAATTCATGATAAAAGAAAAATTTAAATATCAACTTATTTTACTTCCTATAGATATGTGCTACTAATATTTTTGGTTTATATTATTTTTCTCTGTCCTTTTTAATATAAATACATCATTTTGTTTTCCTCACATATGGGCAATAATACGATTTTGTTAATGAGTCTGTTGCCATGAGAACAAGTTCCTGAGATAACCAACTTATAAAGCACAAAGATTTGTTTGAACTCCGTTTCGGCTGTTCCAGCCTCTAATTGATTGGTGTTATGGCTTTGGGCTCAAGGGAGGCAGAGCGACATGGCAGAGTGAATCTGCTTTCTTTATGGTCAGGTGGAGCAAAAGTACACGGAGAGGTGAAAACTATGAAAAAGAGTAAAGAAGGATGGGGCTTCTTTCTGTCTCCCTCTGTGTCACTAGATTTCATCTCTTAAAGGTCCTTCTGCCTTGCAGTGGTCCAACCCTGAGGACAAAGTCTCTTCTGAGCATGTACAGGTCTTTGGGTGGGGGCACATTTAGCATCCAAATCAAAATAGCAGCATACATAATACCCATCATGAAATTAATGCTGAGGGAGCTTGACTTTTTTCATAGTATATCTTGGTTCCCCATGTAATTGATCTGATTATTTTAATGACTATTATACTTCATTTGAATAGACATAATTTTGTTTAGCCAATTCCTTGATTGGTAGATAATTGAGGTTTTTTTCATATATTTTGCTATCATAAATAATATAGGGTACTAATTTTTTAGAACTAGTATTTTAATCATTACAAGGAGCAAGTCATAGTCATCCATGTGAGGTGCCAGGAACCCTCTAGATACCTTAGATGTGCCATTTCATGGAGAAGCTTTGATCTCGAGTAGTTATATGAGGACTGGAAATCATGCATCCACTCGCACTTCAGTCCAAGCCTGTGATCTTGGAGCTATGTCTGCACACACTCAGCAAGTCTTTCTGAGCACGTATTTTTATACTTGTGTTAATTTATACATAAATCATACTCATAAAGTTACCAGACCATAGGATATGGTCTGTTTAGACGGGTGTTTTTAATTTTAGAAATTTTAATATATTTTTACGTGTATGGGTGTCCACCTGCATGTATGTCTATGTACTATATGCATGTCTGATGCCCATGGAGTCCAGAGAAGGTATAAGAGGCCTCAGTTCCCCTGGAACTGGAGTTACAGACAGTAATGAGCTGCACTGTGGGCCTTGGGAATTGAACCAGGATCCTTGGAAAGAGCTGAGGTATATCTTCAACCTCAAAACATGCATTTTGAAGTTGAACAGAAAGTTTTTGACTATTTTGTTGGTGGTGTTGTCAATTAGCACTCTAGGTTATAAAATACGTGGATATTTGTTACTTCATATTCTTGCCTGTCTTGTAAATCATCATTCCCTCACCGTTTCATTGGTAACATTTTTTTATCATAATGTTATGTTAACTTGCATTTCCTTAACAATTTCACTCACTTGGTAATTATATATATGTTTAAATACATACATATATGTATATATATTCATTTAGTAATTGTGTGTGTGTGTGTGTGTGTGTGTGTTTAAATATGGTTTTTACAACTAGCTATTGGTAAAAGTTCTATCATCTTTCTGTTTTAGAGGGCCTGCATTAAATTCTCACTCGAGTGTTGGTTTTGTTAAAACCACCATCAGAAATAGTACACACATATCCCTATTCTGTGCTGTATTTTTCTCTAGCCTGTTTGGAATTCCTTCTGTGATAAATAGACTCAGATACCATTTGCTAGCAAGTTCCAGAATGTAGGACTCTGACAAGGAAACTCGCAATAGAAGGGTATACATACAACTGACTTTCTCCTCACTGAAAATTGTGGAAATCCTGGGACGAGGCAAAACATGGTTGAATGGAGATTAAAGAAAACAGAAGCATGGTATTTAAAAAGATCAGCGGGCTCAAGGGAATAACTGAGAATAATAATTTTCAAAGAGATGCTCGGAGTAATTTAGTTTCATAAAAAAATTTAAAAATCCGGCAGAAAATACAAATTTTTACCTAGAACTTGATTAGAACATTGCACATAAATACAGATATTAGAAATGACAAGGCATCAGTATTACATGAAGATGTGTATCATGGGCCGTGGAAACCTTAATGTCTGAGATGAACTGGAGGAAGAGTGGCAACAAGTGTATGCCCCTCCCTTTTAGTTTCTGAAGTGTGTGTGTGTGTGTGTGTTTGTGTGTGTATGTGTGTTTGTGTGTGTACGTGTGTGTGTATGTGTGTGTATGTATGTGTGTGTATGTGTGTGTGTTTATGTGTGTGTTTGTGTGTGTATGTGTGTGTGTATGTATGTGTGTGTATGTGTGTGTGTTTATGTGTGTGTTTGTGTGTGTATGTGTGTGTGTATGTATGTGTGTGTATGTGTGTGTGTTTATGTGTGTGTTTGTGTGTGTATATGTGTGTGTATGTGTGTGTGTATGTATGTGTGTGTATGTGTGTGTATGTATGTGTGTGTATGTGTGTGTGTTTATGTGTGTGTTTGTGTGTGTATGTGTGTGTATGTGTGTGTGTATGTATGTGTGTGTGCATGTGTGTGTGTGTGTGCGTGTGTGTGTGTGTGTGTATGGTTATGCACAGGTGAATGCAGTGCTCTCAGAAGGCAGAAGAGGCATTGGATTCTCTCCAGAGCTGAATTGCAGGTGTCTGGGAGCCTGCTGGGTGCTAGGAACTGAAGGTAGGTCCTTTGAAGTGCTTGGTCATCTCTCCAGACTCCCCACTTTTACTTCTTTACTAAAAAGACTTGTACTTCATTCATATTTATTCTTTAAAAAAAGATCTGTTCTTTTGTGGAGACAAAGTTTCCTTATCTGTAAAGTTCAAGCCTTTCCCCAAGTTAGAACAACACATGATGAGAAACATGTTTATTGCAGTGGTCCTCAACCTGTTGGTGGCAATCCCTCCGGGGGGTTGAATGACCCTCTCACAGGGGTCACCCAAGACCATTGGAAAACACAGATATACTATGGTTCATAACAGTAGGGGCATTTCAGTTATATAGTAACAATAAAAATAATTTTATAGTTGGGACTTGCCATAACACAAGGAGCTGTATTAAAGGGCAGCAACACTAGGAAGGCTGAGAACCACTGGTTCATTGGATACATGACATATGTAGACAGAAAGATGACTTGTGAGGTAGGCAATCTGGTTGTTATTCTAGTTAAATCTTTATGGAATCTAAGACAGGAACAAAACTGAGAAACCAGGACGAGATCCCTGAGAGCACAGCATGAGGCCGCTGAGGTTTTGTTAAACTGAGTATTGTGGCCCTGGAGTACAAAGGAATGACTTTTTTTAATTTATTTTTTTTGGGTTATTTTTTATTTACATTTCAAATGTTATTTCCTTTCCTGGTTCCCCGTCTATAAAACCCCTAACCCATCCCTTTCCCCCTTCTGTCAGGGTGTTCCTCTTCCCAAACCACCCCACTTCCTGCCTCCCCTCTTGTCATTCCCCTACAGTGGGGGGGGGGGTCCAGCCTTGGCAGGACCAAGGGCTTCTCCTCCCATTGGTGCCCAACTAGGCCATCCGCTACATATACCCCTGGAGCTATGGGTCTGACCATGTGTATTCCTTGGATGATGGTTTAGTCTCTGGGATCTCTGGTTGATTTGTATTGTTCTCATAGGGTTGCAAGCCCCTTCAGCTTCTTCAATCCTTTCTCTAACTCCTTCAATGGGGACCCTGTTCTCAGTTCAATGGTTGTCTGTGAGCATCCTCCTCTGTATTTGTCATGCTCTGGCTGAGCCTCTCAGGAGACAGCTATATCAGGCTCTTGTCAGCATGTACTTCTTGGCATCTTCAATAGTGTCTGGGTTTGGTGTTTGTATATGGGATGGATCCCTCAATCCCTGCTTCTTAAAAATAAGAAATATCCCAACACTGGGCAGGAGAAATTAGACTGGCTATGATTATACTAACATTAACACCTTCTCTGATTTGCAAGCTCAGCTTTCCCTAAAACCCTCTGGTTCTTTAAGTCTGGACACATTATTTTTCCTAGTGTGAGCCTTACATTTTCAAGACTGGTTAGGGAAGTAAGGCAGGATTGGTGGACAGAGAAAAATCTTAAGGGAAACAGAGGTAGCGACTGAATTTTGTTTTTCTTTCAGGGGGCTTAATCTTCTATAGTGTGGGTTATCCTGTGTCTACTGTGTGCTGTGTTCCAAGCCACCTTTGTAAGTCTTACTGGATAACCAATTAGCCTCCCCGTGGGGCTATGTATTGTGACAGGGACTTTGTGGTATATAAATAGGGAATACTTTTGTCTGGCTACCAGGTCAGGTTTCTGAAATTCTGAGCAACAAGTAGCTGATGTTTCAAATAAGAAGCGGATGTTGGAGAAGGCATCTGTACAAAGTGTGGAGGGAAGGTAGAAAATGAGACAAAGGAAGTCCTGGATGGTAGCCGGGAAGCCGGGGTAGAAAGGGGCGGGCGGCCTCTAAGAGAAATGGCAGTGCCCTGGGCCTATGGGCTGACGGTAAAGGCCCAAGCGCAGGCCCCCAGTAGACAACCGTGCATGAAGTGACCCTTGCCCAGGGGATATTATCTTCCTGGCACTGAAAAAAAAATTCCTGTTTGGATAGTGGCTAAATTTTTTTCCCAGAGAAGAAAAACAAGGAAACAAGCATAAATTGTTGATTCTTTCAAAGTGTGTAGCAGAAACAGCAGCAGCAGGTTGACGTTGCAAACTCTCATTTCTAATGTAGCAGCACACAGTTCCCGTGACAAGAGACAAAGCAACTGCTAGGTTGAATGTGTCTTTACATGAGCAAATGATCTTGCATAATAATACCGCGCGGTGCTGACAATCCTTTATGAATACAGCAGCGTAACACCGACAGTTAGCTAAACAACAGAGCTGCCTGCCCAGATAGAGGGTTTGGGACTACACGGGAGGGACATATTCCACTCAAGGTAATTCTAGGGAAATGCTGAAAGGCTGACATCTGGACTGTCATGCGAAGCAGACACATTCTGAAACACAAGAGAAATGTTGTCAGAGAGGTCCTAGTGAGCCTTCCAAGTCCTCATCGAAAGCTTGTGAAGTGCTCATAATTTAAAATAGAAGAAAGCAAAAAGATCACTTCAGAAAAGTAGTGGAAGAGAACCAGGGGCTGCATTTACTCAAAGATGCATTTATTCACTTACTAAGTATTTCTTGACTATTGTCTGTAGCTCACAAATCATGTTATGTCACAAAGATACAGGCATAAGGATCATGTTTTTATCCTCAAGGTGGTTGAAGAAGGGAATAAGTCAAGTAGAATGGGCTATAGGCATTGTTAAGTAAAGACTGTGGAAGCTATAATAAACTCTCTCCTTTCTCTCTCTGTCTCCATGTCTTTGTCTGAATGTGTCTCTGTGTGTCTGTGTGTCTCTGAGTCTCTGTGTGTCTCTCTGTCTCTCTGTGTCTCTGTCTCTGTCTCTCTCTGTCTCTCTCTCTGCCTCTGGGAATTGGACCTAATGCCTCATACATGCTTGACAAGTACTCTACCACTGAGCTATGCATTGGTCTTTTTTAAATTTTGAGTCTGGGCCTTGCTTTTTGTCCATGCTGGCTTTTTTACATTCTCTGTGACTTAGGGTGGACTTGCCTCTGCCATCTGCTATGTAGCTGGGACATAGCAGGGGGCCTTAGGATATTGAGAACCAAGAGGTCTTCTTCCTTGCCAAGGCAGAATAAATATAAAGCATTTCCAGTGTTTCCAGATACAAACTTGATTAGATCTTAGAGGAAGCTGTTGAGAGACACTTCAAGATTTCTTCTTGTAAAAGGTATGTGGGAGTAAGGTGGGCAGACAGGAGAGCTAATCAAGAATTCTTGAAACTCTAGGACTTTCTGTACTTCCAAATTCAACAAAGAGGAGCAGGAAAGATTACAGACAAGGAAAGGAAGTTACATGAAATGATATTTCAAAATGCTACACAATATAGCCCCAAGCTAATAGTATGGTATCTTATACATCCACTTAGTATTTGACCAGTGGTTGTGACAAAATGGAAACTTATCTGGCACATTAACATTTGAACCATTTACAGAAAGTCTGAACATGCTATCCTTGTAACCTTTAGAAAGAGGAACTTAGCCTGAGTCTGGAACTGCAACTTTCCAAGTGTTCAGGGGTGTGTGTTTCAGTCATTACAGACTCTTAGTTAGTTTTCAGAGCTGGGCATTAACCTCTGATACTATCCCATGATGATAGGATTTTTATTGGCCATTGACAGTGCAGAGAGTTTAGTTTGAGTGTGTATGATAGCTCATTGATTCTTTGTGGCCAGGTCTGCATGAGCTCTCAGTTTAACCCAACTACTTGTGTGCTAACTTTGCCAAGATTTTGCTTTGACATTTACATCCTGCAAATTGCATGCAAAGTGTAAACAGAAATTTTCCTGCTTGAGATGTTAATGTATATCATACTCAGTTTTCAAAGCACATTTCTCAGTTCCTTCTTTGCATGTCACGTCCCATAGATATTAGGAGAACCAATCCTACCAAACAGAGTTGACAGTAGGGCTGGCTTGTAAGAGAATGCTATTCAGTGACTTCTCCATCTGGAAACACAGAGAAAGTAAAGATAATTTCATGGAAATTACCAATAAGGGTTAGGTAGAAGGAGTTGGAAATCATCTGTTTTCCTACCCTCAGCTCCAGATGGGAAAACAGACATCATCTCTCTGAGCCTTGCACATACAAAAGATTGTAACTGAGATTTTTGCCTAGGAGCAGGCCAGTACTTCCTTCTAAGGTGTAGCATTCCCCTGAAAACCACTAAAAAGCATGTCATCTCTTACTCATCATTTCTCTATCTTACTTTAACCTCTGTCTTTCTTGGAGGAAGAGATGCTCCATCACGATCCAAAGGTCATGTAGTTGGGCTGGAATTCCCATCTAGGTCTATTGGTTCCAAAGCTCATGAAATTGTATATAAACAGTAGAAGCATGTGAAGCAATAATCAATTTTTAAAAAAGTCTTTCAAATAGTTTCCTTAATTTCAGTCATTAGTTGTTCCAGCAGGTTGAAATGGGGAAGACTAAAAATAGTTCTAAAACTTTTTTCAATGTTCTTTTAGACCACTGAAGTTTATACAGGGTAGATGAGTCATGGACCAGGTTGGCAGGTTTTAGTCACTGCTACAAGGGGAAAAAAATCTCTCAGTGGGATAATTTTATAGGAATGGAATGCACGTTTGTATTTTTCCTGTTTACTGATGTTTTCAAACACATGTGTCTGTGAGGTAATTCTCAAAGTAGTACTGAAAAGATAATGCTGTTAACATTGTAGCATCCTCTCAAGGTGACCCTGTCTTCCCGGTTTCTGCTGGATACAGAGAATGCCCTTCTATTATGTGGGGTATCTTAGGTATGTATGACTATGGCCTTCTCAATGGTGTCTAATCCAAATTTGTCTATCTATGTGAAGGTTATTTCCTTCTTACCTGGGACTCATGGTTGTTTAAAAACCTATGCACTCTCTAGCAGATCTGGAAGTTTCCAGGGGAAGTCTTATCCTCAGTTATTTATGCACTAGCATTGACTCCATTGCTCTTTATGCTCTTTGTTTTGAATATTTCATCCAGACATTTAGGGCTATTGTGCTCTCTCTCTCTCTCTCTCCCTCTCTCTCCATAAACTACTAACCCTTCTGCTGGTGTTTCTTTCTGCCCAGGGCTCCTGTTCTTCTGAATCAAGGCTTCCTCCTGAATGGCCTATTTACATTGAGTCCTCATGAGGCCATAATGAACCAGAACTCATGACTGAATTAAGATAGTAGTATCTTTCTTCTCAGGGAAAGGGGAAGCTCATGATGATGTTATTTGACTTTCTCAAAGAGTTGTTGAAGGTACAATGTAGCTCTGAGCTAGTGTCACACATGGGGACTTCTTCTGAAGTCAGGAGAATGGATGAGCTACAGGAAGTTTTTTTAATGACCAGCACTCATAGAAAGCTTTCCTGTTGCTTTGTTATTCAGCTTTCATTCTACAATGATGTCTTTCCTCCCTGTATGTTCAAATAGTGGTTTTGTTAGACTATTTCACAAGTTTTCCAAGTAGCTTGCATCTTAGCATCCAAGGCTACTAAGTCATTGTCCATAAAATGTTGGGTATGTGGCTGGCTCTCTCAGAGCTGTGAAACAGTTGCTCAGAACTTGTGTAGTATATGAACCCTAGGTAATCACAATTCAACATTGTACAACCATACTCTGAGGTTTCTGAACCTCCTGCTACACGAGTAGATGTAATGAATCTTTTGCATATGTTAGTAAACATGCATTGCCACTATACTATTAATTTCTGATAATATGTATTGGCTTTATTAAGAAACATAGATACTGGGGCTGGGGATTTAGCTCAGTGGTAGAGCACTTACCTAGGAAGCGCAAGGTCCTGGGTTCGGTCCCCAGCTCCAAAAAAAAAAAAGAAAAAAAAAAAAAAAAAAAGAAACATAGATACTTATTTCCTGGTTGAAGCAGAGTCTTGGTTTTATGTGGTTTAGGTAAGTCTTGTCATATACCCCCTGTGGTGAGTGACTAGGAAACATTTTCATGCCCTTCAGCAACCTTATAGGCCATGTGTATAAATTACCTCATGAATCTATGTTGCTAACACAAAGGTATGGACTAGGAAAGATCATCTCTACAAAAACAACATTGGACTTCTGTCTTTAGCATTCTAAGACAGAGTTTCAGGTAGATGACAAGAATTAGAAGATAGTGAAAACATAAAAAAAAGGTAGAAGAGTTTTCTCCACATTCTGCACGTAAATATGTAGGCCCAGAAACAAATATCAAGACTGGCTCTGGAGTCTCTGCTTTGAAGAACTAAAGAGTTGTTGCAGCTCTTAAAAATCAGAACAAAAAGCAAATAGGAAACTTTTAAATTAAATCCCATCATTTTCAAACAAGTGCTGCCTGGGAGATCACGGAAAGCATCCACAGCCTAAATTGAATGTATGTTGGCAAGAGCATCTTCACATCTCTCTAAATAACTAGCTAATACAGTCAGGATTTTACACCTCATTGAGGCCTGGCACTTATTTGCAACATGTTCCAGTCAATTGTCAACTAAAGAGAATGCAAAATTTCAATCCTTTAGGGGAAGAACGGGTGATATTTTTTTCTTTTTCCCAGAGCATGTTGCATTGCAGAGATGGAATTCTCCAGGGGCTGCCAAGACTGCTGTCAGGTGTAATCTAACCCATCAACATTTTTTAGGAGGAAGCAGAAGAACATGAAAACTGAGATGAAGGAGAGAGGAACGTGCACCTTTGAACAGTTGTAATTGAGCATCTTGTCTGCTCCATTCAAGAAAGTTCTGTAGAAAGCTAAATGTAGATCATATGAGGACATCCTACATCATTTCTGTGCCACCGAGCAGATTGGATTATGTTGTCCAATAAGGGGTTCAAAGATACTCTGAAACTGTGAGAATACAGAAGAGAGGATAGGAAACATGATCAACAGCAAAAATCTGTGGACTTCCAAAAAGGGGACAACGGATGGGGACAAGTCTGTTGTTCTCCGCATGTCATGAGCAACTGAGCTTACCGTTTAATATGTTAAATCCGTCAGTGACTTATGAGGTAAATACTATCCCTATTTTGCAGGTAAATAGATTAAAGATATTATATTAGATTAGGGTCCCATAAGGACTAACATTAGAAAAATCAGGTGGTTATGTCCAATTTCAGAAGCAAGGCTTTAAGGGAATGTTCCAGATGGAAAGACTTTGTCTAGGTGCTGGAGGGCTGAGAAGTATGAAACACAGGGGGTCCCTTAATGTAGAAATGGTAAGGACCTGGCGTCACCCAGATCAGGAGCTGAGTTTATTTCTTTTTACTTGGAACCAATGGCAACTTCATAAATTGAAAGCCTGGAAAACGTATCATTAGAATTTATCAGATGTAAGTCATTAGAAATTATCAGATGTAAATCCTATATTTTAGCACAAATGTATGAGCACACATTTATTTACCAAACTCTTATAGAAGGGCCAAATACTTTCTTACTTCACCTCCTTTTTTGGTGTGGTGTTTGTTTGCTTATTTGGGACCAGGTCTTGCTATGTAACCTTGGATGGCCTCGAACCTGATATGTAGTCGAGGCTTATCAGAGATTCCGGTGCTGGAACTAAAGATGTGTGCCACCACACCTGGCCAAACCAATTTCCTGAAGTGTGAGTCTGAAACTGGCATTTCTGAATCAAATGAAACATTGTATATCATTTGGACTGGTGGCACACATGGTGGCTTGGTTTGTTTGAAATTGGGGCAAAACTAAGAGATGAGAAGAGAGGTTTGAGTTGGGGCAAGATCAAGAGATGTCTGTGACTTATGTTCTCAGTTTGTTGCAGCCTTCCTTCCCATTTGCACTTGGGCATCATGTCTTAGTGACATTTTGGAATGGAGCATACAACTAAGTTTTTATGGAATCAATTTTCTTCCTGTACTCATGGTTTTTAAAATCAGTTTTCATATTTAATTATAAGGACAAATCAAACTGGCATAAATAAGCTTGGACAAGATTGATATACAACTATATACAACTAATCGTATGGGAAATACACACACACACACACACACACACACACACACACACACACACGTGACTTGTTAGTCCAGTATGCTCAATCAGCCAGGATTATAGAAGTCATGGGGAAGGAATGGAGACAAATGATCTAATGAGTCCATTCAATAGAAACATGTTAAGAGATTTTCCGTTTCCGTGGGGGGGGAGGGGAAATAGACGTTCTATTTGAGTCAGATCTCACAAGACCTAGCATGGCAAGTTAAACAGTTTACAACCAGCCATCTTGCCATCCCAAGGTATTGAGATCATTTTGCTTACAGCTGGGAATATGGAGGACATGTCTTCTCAGTGCTGAGAGAGAACTGGCAGAGAATGCGGAAGAAGGAAGGTCACATCAGGATTGCTACCGAAGAGCAGATGGCTATGGGAGATGTCTTGAACGCAGGGTGAGAAGGACGTCAGATGTGAATGTGACATTTGATGCTGTCTTATAAACAGGGAACAAGGAGGGATTTGCCAACTGGGTATAACATGCAACCCTAGGAAATGTGCACACCCTGCTCTCTTCTTTGAAGACTTTGCTTGTGTGATTCAGAGTAAGCAGGTAGTTACAGTGGCTTCTGTAGCAATGGCTTCTATAGCGCTGGATTCAGCCAGACATGTATTATTTCCTATCCCTTCAAGTATGTGTGTTACATCATTGATCCCAAGTCTTGCTTTTGTTGTTGCATTGTTTGTATATTAGCGTTTTGAAGTCAGTAGCCAGTTTATAATGCCTTTTGATGACATGGCAAACATTAATCAATGGCATGTTTTCCTTCTTGGTGAGAAAATGGTATGCTTACAATCAACGGTGGCTTCAGACCACAACTCCAAGGGTAATTCTTCCCCGCCTTTTTTTCCTACATGCTTTGTATTGCCTTGTGCAAGTCTTCGGTAAGCACTTGATTATTGTTGACTCCAGTTAGAATCATAGTAGTGTACATAACTCATCAATACTTTAGCTTTCTGTGACTGGGTCTGCTGACTGTCTTTGCCCCTCTCACTGTCTTCTCAGACTCTCCTGTGTTCACTCCCAGACCTTCTTCAGACAGACTCAGATGCACTTTTTTTTTTTGCACAAGTGATTAGCAATCCCCTCAAACTTGGGAATAAAAACATATTACATGAAAACTTAGAAATCAAAATATTCTGAATTCACATAGGCTTCCAAAATTTCTTAAGGAGACTCTAAGAAATTAACATGAATATAATGATATGACGGAGTTAATGATTTAATTTTTCTTCTTAAATTCTTATTTTTACATATTTTAATTATTGGGAAAAAAGGAAAGGAGGATACCACAAAAATAATTTGTTAAGACTTAGCAAGGTAGAAGTGTTTCTATAAGGTTGACTATTTCCAAAATGCACCAACCAGCTTAGCAGGAGAGGTCAGGACAGTCATGTGTACAGATGTGGACAGGCATGATGCCTTCTTTTTTTTTTTTTTTTTGGTTCTTTTTTTTTCCGGAGCTGGGGACCGAACCCAGGGCCTTGCGCTTCCTAGGCAAGCACTCTACCACTGAGCCAAATCCCCAACCCCTAAGGCATGATGCCTTCTAAGAAAAGTAAACTGTCTAGCTTAGTGATTCTCAATTTCTCCCTCTCTCCCTCGCTCTCTCTTCCTGTTCCCCTTCCTCCCCACTTCTGTTTACCTCACCCCTTCCTCCATTCGTCTCTCCTCCCTCCCTCTTCATGCATGTGTATGCAACACACGTGTGCACTCACATGTGCAGTTGCATGTGGAGGCCACAGATTGATATGAGGTGTCATGCTCTGTTGGTCTTCATCTTATTTTTGGAGACAGAGTATCTCCTCAAGCCAGGAGCTCAGTGGTTCAGCTGAGCTGGCTGTCCAGTTGCAGGGATTGTCTTTGCCATTCTAGTGCTAGGGATCAGCTGCTGTGCCTGGCTTTTAAGTGATGCTGGAGATATGAACTCAGCTCCCTGTGCTTGCTTGGCTGGCGCTTTGCCTACTAAACCATCTCGTGAACTCAGGCTCAGTGGGTCTCTAAGGAATACAGAAGATAGAAGTAACTAGCAACTTAAGACTTTCAACCAGAATACAGAAATGAATTTTTCATAGAAGAATTAGTGTTTAATGAATATCAGTTTTGAACCATTATGTGAGGTGAATTATTAACAGATATGTGGGAAAGAAGAGATTTAAATGAGAGTTGGTTATATTGTTTTCTGGAATGGAAGGTGTAAGGACAGCATCTGCATAATGCTTCTGGGTGGAAATAAGGTTTGGAGTCTGAGGACACAAGGAAAAGAGTCCAGTGGTGCAGCTGGCTCTTTCTAGCTTTTTCCAGAACACGATTTAAACCATACTGGAAAACTAGAGCACACTGACAAAGTACAGACTTCCTATGCAAAACTCTGCCTTTGTCGGGTCTATGTCAGAAACCATGCTGCCTTCTTAGAAGAAGGGTAGTAAAACATACCCATCAAGGAAAACTAGTAAGAGTCTTGTGAGTCACAGCATGACCCAGAGTTAAAGACAAATGGGGTTGCTTTTTTTTTTCTTTTTTCTTTTTTTCGGAGCTGGGGATCGAACCCAGGGCCTTGCGCTCGCTAGGCAAGCGCTCTACCACTGAGCTAAACCCCCAGCCCCATGGGGTTGCTTTTTATTATTTTACCCCAAGAACTCAACTTCATGTGGACATCTCTGGTTTATTAAGGACTGAAAAACGCTTGGAAGGCAAGCAGTGATAAATGTTTATTGCTAGGAAGATAGGTTTTATCAGTAAATAATCAATAACAGTTTGATATGTCTCAAAGTTTGCTGCATAATATAGAATTTTACATTATATAGAACTGTAAAACAAAACAAGATTTGACTTCTGGTCATACATGTTTTGATTTGATATGTTGTTGACCCGAGCGCAGTTTTTCAAACACTCGGATTTCCTGCATGGCCAGGGAAAATAAGATTCACACACCTTTTCTTTCATTGCCAAGAGAACCCCACTGCCCGCTGCGTACCCAGGGGAGCCTCTGCTGCAGGGCCACATGCTCTGTGTAGCCCTAGGAAGCTTGGATGGAGGTATACTTTTGCCTAAAGGGGTCACAAGGCATGGGCAGAAAGGGAGACTATTCTGAGAATGGAGTACTTCGGGGAGAAGCTATATGCTAAAGGGTCTAACACATAATGAAGAAATAGAGTATTTCCTCATTACACCCAAGTTTGGACTTCAATGAGGCCTCTTTAATTTGTTTAAATTAGTTTTGTATTAAATATACATTCACATTCAAATGCCAGTTGGACATATATTAAAAGGTAAATTTTGATGATTCAGTCTTCCGAATTCAGCTGCGAGCAATAATCAGAGGCCTATTTTCTGAAAGGGAAAAACACTTCAGATAGCTCATCATGGCCATCACTGTTCTAGGTGGGTGCATATTACAGCTTTGTTGTCCTTAATTTCAGTGATTCTCTGAAGTAAAACTTGTTGTAATACTGCCCCTCATAATGGCCTTCTGGCTGCCTCTGTGCTAAGGGAGTGAGACAGTAATTTCAAGATGTATTTCCTACCTGACTCTGCTTTTGTGACTCTATCGATCTTAATGTTATCTGAACTCTTTCTCCCTGGTTTTGGGATATCAGATGAGCAGGAGTTATTTTACTATCTCCCGAAGAACAACATCGATGCACTATTTTCGTCCAGTGCACCGTAAATTGTTTTGTCCGCAGTAGATTTCCACCCCGAGAAGGCAGACTCTGATTACTGGTTATTAAGCCTTTTTCCCCCCTTGCCATATGTCTGAATGGAAACGTGGCAGATTTTTCCTTTGGGTTTCAACAACGTGTTTTCTCCAACTGCAATGAAACTAGTTGCCGGAAATGCCGTAATAGCAGTGGCGGTGTCACACTGCTGCTGCTTGATAAAACAGAGAAGTGGGCATTTTGCAATCAGGGCAACCTCGGGGTAAAGGGATAACACTTCAAAACCAAAGGTGGCATTTGCTCTTAGCCCAATTCTAGCTGACGATGGAGAGAGGTGTTCAGTTTTGTGCAGTCTCTGCAGAAAGGCATTAGGCTCATTTCTCTTTATGACTACCAGAATCACCCCAGAATAAAACAAAAAACATCAGCATAACACTCCCATTGGATGATGTTTGTGTGGGAGGAAAACATCTCCTTTTTTCCAGTTCGGTAACATTCCTAACCATTTGTGGTGATATTTAATGGGGTTGGTTCTCAGCCCAGAAATGCATAAAAAATGCAGTGGCCACAATCTGTGTTGATACTCTTCTCTTTGCTCATTCTGTTATAGACACAGATGTATTCTAAAGAGATGGCCTTGCTAGGAGCACTAATCATTATATTCCCTAAGGCTCCAGAATGGAGAGTTTTGATTGTGCATGTTGTAATTGTTTTATTCCATGGTTCGAAAGCCAAATGTGTTTATCTAAAATTAACGAAGGACTTTTTGATAAAACTATACTTAAAACCAAAGATTCTGAGTGGTGCTTACCAAGCTAACAGACTAAATAAAATGCCACTTATTTGACTATATGTCCAAAATTATGAATAAGGCAAATTTTGCCTCAGTAGATTAGATTAAACACACACACACACACACACACACACACACACACACACACATACACACACACACACACACAAACATTCCTCTAAACAATTTATGTGGTTTTTATTGTGACAACATAGACATCCCAGGTTTACAGTTTTGGTCACTTTAAGTGTACAGTTTAATATACTCATGTCATATACCCTTCATCACTGCAGATCTTCCCAGACTAAAACCACTAAAACTTTAATAAAGTACTCCCTATTACCACATCCTATAACCACAGTTTTATTTTGTGAATTTGACTACTTTCAGTGCCTCATGTAAGGATTCATACCAATTTGTCTTTTTGTCTTATTTATCATTTTTTCTAAAGCAACCAGCTTCATTAAATTCTGTGCTTAGCACAAGTTAGAGCAGAGATTGACAATGTCAACCTACTTTTATGGAGAAGAGAGCTGCTAACTAGAAAGTTTAGTTCATTCTGCTTTCCAGTTCAAAATGCATTTTTTCTCCAGTTAGATATAAATCACTACATTATACCTATGAAGTTTTTGCATAAGAATAGCTTAAGAATGGCCCCTACAGGCTCATTGAAT